>NC_056741.1:1740828705-1741128705 GCF_019279795.1 Protopterus annectens | reverse complement strand
TCCCAAACTATTACCTTCCCCACCAAAATCCATAAACCTAATAACAAAGAAACTAATCTAGACTGGATACTGATAAACAGTCACCCCCTCTTTTATGAAGCAGGTACCCTTTCTGATGATATCAGTGACCACTCACTGACCTACATAATCAGGCAAAAGATCAACACTCATAAACAAACCTTATATAAAACCATTCGATCCAACAAAGACTTTAACCCTATCAACTTCCAAATGGAACTGAAAGCATGTGACTGGTCACCCCTAAGACACCTCCAATTAGATAAAGCAGTATCTTACTTTAATACCAAATTCTTAGAAATCCTGGACTATCATACTCCATCCTGCTCATTCAGAAATAGGACTAAAACTGCTCCATGGCTAACAAAAGAGACAAGGCACAACATTCTACTAAGAAATAAAATCTGAGCCAAATGGCAAGTGACTAAAAACCAAGCTGATCATCTAACATTTAGACAGCTGAGAAATGCTACCAAAAAAAGCTATACTCCTAGATAAAAGAAACTTTTACCACAACTAGCAAACCCACCAATGCAAACCTCAAAAGTTCTGGGCAGGAATAAAAAGACTCCTCCACCCAGGTCAATCCAAAACTCCCACCCCAACAGGTTCCACCCATGAAACTCCCAAGCATATTGCTAATGCCTTTAATATCCTCTTTACTGATACAGTCCAAACTCTTGCTAATTCATTACCTCCTGTTAGCACTTATTTGACATCCTCCTGGTCTACTTTAACCCCTTCATTTCACTTACAACCAGTCCCAACATCTTTCATCTGCACTCTTCTTCATAAACTAAAACCTTGTACACCCTCAGCTGACCTTCTACCAACAGAATATCTACAGATAGCTACATCAGCAGTAGCCTTTCCTATTTCCATCCTAATAAATAGAACCATTACCAAAGGCACAATCCCATCTATATGGAAAGTCTCCCATATTATCCCAATGCACAAAGGGGGCAAGTCAACTGGACTCTCAAACTACCGCCCAATAGCCTTACTCTCTCCTTTAGCTAAAATAATGGAGAAATGTATCCTCCAACAACTACTAGACCACGTACTGCAAAATAACTTACTAGCTAACTGTCAGCAAGGCGTCAGGCCTCACCATAGTACCACCACAGCCCTCTTATCCTTTTCTGACTGTATCAACAATAATCAAAACAGCAATACTCTATCCTCAGCACTCTTTATTGACCTATCAAAATCCTTTGATATGGTCAACCATCAGCTTCTTAAGTACACTTAAATCTCTCTCACTAGATACGCAGGCTTTACAATGGTTTAAATCCTACCTTGAAAATAGGCAAAAGGCTGTGCTTTGGGAAAACAACTTATCCTCTCACCTTCCTATTACCCTAGGAGTCCCTCAAGGTTCTGTCCTTGGTCCTCTTCTTTTCTCAATTTTCATCAATGATCTTAATCTAATAATCCCTCAAGCTACATGTATCCAATATGCTGATGAATCCAAACTAATATTTGGCTACCTCTACACCTAAACTCCAGTCCATTACCCAGACAGTGCTAAACATAGTAGAAAGCTAGTTCTTACAGCACAGCTTCCTCCTGAACCCTAGAAAAACAAAACTACTACTCTTTACTCCCACACATAAGTTCCCCCCCCAATTGACTTCAAAGTAACATCCAATGATGGCATCATCATATCTCCTGACTCTACTACCAAGCTCTTAGGGGTAACAATAGACCATAATCTTAGCTGTGACACACATATTAACACATCTATAAAAAGAGTAAACAGAAAATTAGTCTCCCTCTATAGGATAAGACCCTTCCTTACTCAAACAGCTAGAACAACTATTGCCCTCACCCATCTAATTTCTACCCTCCTCTGCGCTTCACCCATCTATACCAACCTATCCAAAAGCAACCTAAACAAACTAGCTACCTCCTACAACAATATTGCCAGATTTGCTACTGCTTCCTCTTTTAGGGCTCACCACTGTCAAAACCTAAAGCAACTAGGTTGGCTGGAACTACATAATCAACTACAGATTCAACAATTTACTATTGTCCATAGGATCCTCTATCTTCCTAAAAATACTCCTATACTTACTAACCTTCTAACCCCCTTCAGAAATTTGACTACCCTTCGCTCAGCCAATAAAGTACTAGTATCTACAGTCAAATCCAAAAATAAGGCCGGTGATTCTCTGTTCTCCAACACTGTAGGCAAAACTTGGAACCAGCTTCTTAAGGAGCTCACATCTCTCTCCTCAGTGAATCTGTTCAAAAAACAACTCAGAGAACACCTTAACCACTGGTTATGTAACCCAGACTAATCATACCACTACTTTCTCTGAACTTTACCTAAACAACTATTTGTATTTAATTCCAACTCACTCTTTGCCTCTTACAGTAGACCCACCTAAACAAATTTTGTCTTTACAATGTTTCTCTTACTTGAGATCCACTTCTAATTATGTACTGGTAAAGTTTTACAGCTTGTAGTAATAGCTTGTTTTCACATATAAATATCTATAAAGACATTCTTTATCTCTCTTATTACAGGCTACCTTACAGTTGCTATGTTATTATAGGATAAATTGGATGACTCACTGTTAAATACTGTACCTGAAGCTTCTCTATTTTTGTTAGTGTGTTTTCATTTTTTTCTTTTCTTATTGTGGCCTACTTTATAATTTTTTTTTCAATCTCTTTCTTATTATCTGCTACTTTACATTGCTATGTAACATTTGTATTCTTCACCTCAAAATAGTACTGTACCTAATTTGTTAAAATTGTACTTATCTGTACTTGAAGTTACTAAAAATCTTGCTTATGTGGAGCTTTTCTCCCCGGGCCTCTATTAAAAATGGACATATATCCAGCCCGGTCAACAAATGTAAAATAAATAAAAAGTAGATGATGATAAGACAAAGTGATACCAAATATCCCTAGTGGTGTGAACATGGAATAGAGGTAGCACTAACTAGCTGTCAATCATTCTAGGAGAAAAAAGAAATTGTGAAGGGATTGATGATCATGAAGGCACTGTAGGATTTTTTTAGAGGTCCAAGAGCATGCAAACCTAGGAGATCTACGAGTTGAGAATCTTACTATGACACAAATAAGGAAGTTCAGGAAAGGTAACATTGGTATAGGAGGGTTGACCAGTGGGATTACTAGCATAGCTTGGGGCTAGATGCCTAAGATTGCAAGAAGCAAATGGAAGCATTATTATTAAAATCATAGAAGGGGACTGCAAGCTAAGGTGGGGTGGTGGAATAAGTGTCTCAGAAGATCAGCGAGCCACAGTTAATACTACAATTGTTACATAGTGATAAAGAATTAGGGAAGACAAGGAGGAAAGAAATGGTACAGTTAAGTGGTAGAGTTAAGGATGAGTGGAGAAAGAAGTCATTGAGTTAACTTCTTGGTGCTCCATAAGTGAAAAGTAGATGGGTAAAGGAAGATAATGGTTGAGTCTGAGACAGGGGACTTAAATACTGGATGCCTGAATTCCCAACAACACAGATGTGTTGTAGTGTGAAGCTCATACTCACAATAGTGCAACGCAAGTTTTTGGGGGAAATAGTGAGCATTCTTACACAGAAGTATGTCCTCTCCCAAGTGCTACCTGAGTAAAACAGTTGACCCAGCTATGCCCATGCTACTTCCATAACTGTAGCCTCGCTAACATGGACTGGCTTCAGCCTACCCCCTGCACTGTGTAGCCAAGGGCATAGAGACCACCAGTGCCTCTGCCTGGATGGCACATCAGCAAGAAGCCATCCGTTTCCAGCTCCCTCTCCACGATTCATCCAGTGATCAGTATGATAAATGAACTGACACAGTCTAGGTCACAGACAGGGCTTTACCTCTGTGTGCATCACAGTGAGGGCAAACAGCATTCCTGTTTTAGACATATCAAATTTTTGCTTTATGTTACAGTTTTAGACAATATAATGTCTGTGACACATTCAATGAAAATGCAATGCATTTAAATAAAACATAAAAAAAAAAATTCACATCCAGTTTTGATTTTGGGTTACAGTACAACCTGGCAAAGAAGTACCATTAGAATAGGTCAACGTGGACTTCACCAGAACTTTTGACTAGCTCCTGCACAAGTAATGATAAGTAAAGTGGAGGGGCAGGAGGTAGTGCAGAGTGTAGGAAATGAACTGCTTCACGGGTAAATGGCAGAACAGGGGGAGCAGTATGACAGGACTAATGTAAGAAACAATGAAACATGACCATTAAAGTACCACAGGGACCTGCCCTGGGTGTAGTGCTCTTCCCTATACATTTTCAGACATTTTGGAGGGAACAGAGAGCAGGATCATTTTCTTTGTTGATAATACAAAGTTTGATGTACCAGTGCATAATGTTACAAGAGTTTAAGGAAGGATTTAGAAAGACTGAACAAGTGGGCAGAAAGGAGGGACAAAAGGTTCACTACAGACAAAGATAAAGTACTGCATATGAGTTACAATAATCATGCTGTGAGGTATTAGCTGCACAATGACGGGAATCAGTAACAATAGAGCAGGAAATGGATCAGCAAATATTAATCACAGACTCCCATGATCATCAGGTGTGGAGTGGAGTGACAGGGCAGAAGCAGCGGGGAACTGAATACTGGGGGGGTGTCCTCTGTGGGATAGACTCCAGAAGTAAAGACATAATCCTCTTGTTCTAGTAGGGGATGATCAGACTGCACTTTGAGCAGCTCCTGAGTTCATACAACTTGAAGAACATCAGGCTGCTGATGGAGTCCATGACAAAGCGACCATAAGGATGCACAGGATACAGGAGGAGAATTATTATAAGAAACTAGAGAATTAACAGCTTTTTTCATTAGTATCCAGAAGAGATAAGGGTTACATGATAGATAAGGGTTACATGATATAGGGCTGCAAGATCAAATTAAGGAAATGTGACATGAATGTCATGCATAGAGAGAGAGAGGGAGAGAGCAGAAGAGGGCATATTCAGCAAACAGAGTTAACTACTCCATGTATCTTCACAGCGAGGGATGTGCCAATCAAAAAGAAATACTGAAATGTGTCCTTAATAAAGAATCCAGAGAGACACCGAAGGGGGTGTGGAATAGGTAGAGGAAGGAAGACTGGGAATCCAGGAGTGGGGAGTTGTAGAGTGTTAAATGCAGTTGATGGGTAGAGTACAATTTGTCTTATCTCCTTCTGCTTTCAAGCAACACACGTTATATAAAATAATGGCAAGTGATACAATGACTTCTCCTGACACATTTCCTATTGTGTTTACTTCCCATTCCATCACAGGATGTAATTCCAGCTTTTCACACTTTTCAGAACCATTACGACATCAATAATAAGAAGCCTCTGGAGACTTTTTTTATATATATAAAACCTAGCACTGTGGATCTTTTCTATTACTTTTATAAAATTAGCTTGAACACAAGATTCACAACTACTGGGATCTAAATCTTTAATCATAATAAATACTTCAAACCACTACTTCTGGTCAGTATATAAGAACACGCTTGTCTCCCTGTTCAAATGGCTCCACATCAGTCTGAGAAAGTATGAAACAATCTTTCTTTCTATTATGTCTTCTCTATGGAAAACTAACTTGACCATACATAAAATTTACAACACATAGTGCATTAACTTTACTGACCTGCCATTCTGATCTTACTGATTTAAATGCTTCAATCAGTTGTAGAATCTTGCAGAATCATATTTTATCTACATTTCCCAAACCACACTTAAAAAAATCAGTGTAAAAGGCCGTTAGAGGAGCGTGTTTACTTTTTATACTTAAAATATGGATATGTGTTAAGTCATGTACTGTTGAGAAATGCTAATTAAGTGTTCCAGGTCCTCAAATTGGCATTCATGGATTTATACAGATAAACTTTCCTGCTTTACTAGTCATGCCTAGAAGCTCACAGAACAACAGCAACAACAAAAATATATAGAATGCAAGTGAAACTGGAGATACAAACAGTACATTTCAGAGGTCATATTTGTACCTTGTCCCCTTATACCAATCTAGTTATTGGTATAAGGGGACTATTGTAGGGGTGGCGTAGCTAGAAATTAAACTTTGATTATTAACATTGTGCAAACACCCTCTAGATAACACCAGTAGTGGTAGATCATCTAGAAAGCTGCAGTTCTCATAATATAGATCGCACAAGCAGCTTGCATAATTTATTTAGTTTCCATTCTTATTTTCCTGTTGAAAATGGGAGAAGAAATTACTATTGTCGTAGCCCGAGTTCAGCAGAGCAGCACTTGCAGCCCCCTGGAATTAGGGTCTCTCAGTGCTACTGTGTAAGGAATAACTGACATGATGTTGGAGGAAAATGAGTCTTTTAGTAATGCTGAAAATGAGCCGGTCTTTAATGGTAATGCAGTAGTGTGCTGTTACATCAAGGGAAACACACACGGCTTAATCATCTCTATATGATATCAAACTAATCAAATGTTTCATTATCAGCATGACTGAGATCATTGCAAAACTTGGCAGGATCAAGACTTCATATTATATCACAAATGAGCTGCTTTCTGCAGTCAGCCTTTCACCTGAAATAGACCAGCTCATTGTCTCAAGAGCACAGGCTTAACTACTCTCAACAAATTGGTATTTATGGAGTGGAAATTAAACTGCATCTGCTTACATTAATACAGTCTGAAGGAGGAGGGATACATCACTGTTTTTTTTCTGTCCAGTGGTAAGCAAACTGCACTGATGCAGACCACTGAATTCACCTGTTGAACCGCACTGAAAGTACATGGCTACCTGCCCACACCTTGATGTTAGAATATAAGACACATCATTTTTGGCACAGTCACAAAAATGAAACTTTAACCCTTTCCTCACATTTATGCAGTGCAGAGGGAAAAAAAAAAGATTATGCTTGCTAAATTGTGGGACATCCTTAAACTCAGGAGTGAAAAATGCTAATCAGAATCATTACAAAAAGAAAAGGCAGCCCTTGGGATGGTGGCAATCTTAGGTATCCTCACAGAAATGCTTATTACCCAATCACTGCATTTATTCTGCCAAGACCAGAAAGAATAATAGATACTTCATTGCAACCTCAATAAACAGCAACAAAAATAAACATGTAAATATGCATAATTCTTGTTTGCTACCTAATTCTGTACTGTATTATTATTACAATATTATTTACCTACATACAATGTGCAAAATGGCTTGTTATGATGATCACTAAAATCTTTTTTTTGTGTGAAAGGAAAAAAATATTCTCTTATTCCAATGGTACAAAGAAGGCATTTTTTTTCTGTATACGCACACATACACACACACTTTACCAAGTGTCTCAGCACTAATAACGTATTCTCAGAAAACCATCAGTAGACCATGCTACACAAACAGTGGTAGTTAAATTAATGTACTGTATAGCTACTGTAAAGGATAAATGACATCTTACATCATCCATTTTTTAGAGTTTTCCAAAACATTTGGTCTTGTTGACCATCCCTACTGTCTACCCTTGATGTACAGGTTGTGGTTAGGTAGCCCATAATTGGTCTCTTAGCTACCTTATAGACCAGAATCAGAGTATAGTCTTGCAAACATTCTCCCAGGATTCCATAGGACAAACCAAGGAGTATATTAAAGTCTTACATCATGGCCACTGCTTTCCATAATCTTTGTCAACAGTATGTATCAACAGATTAAAGGCATTCATCTGCTGCAGCATGCAGATGGCTCACTTTGATATGTTTTGTTTAAGACCTCTACTCCTTGATGGAATACATTCAGGAAGGGTTTTGCTCCCTAATTTAAAGGCTGTAACAAACCAGACTAATATTCCATGAGATGAAAACTAAGCTTATTTTGTTTATAACAAACTTTCCAATAATTGCTTTAAAAAAGTTGCCAGTCCATGATACATCAGGCACAAATAATTTCGTCCAGACCTGGAATTATGTGAACATCAATAGTGACAGAAAATCAAATGTTAATGGACAAGATAAATTTATGAACAAAGTGGTAAAACAAAGGGGAGGGGAGTGCTGGTTATTACCTAAAGGGATATAGGGAGATGTGTGTGTGTGTGTGTGTGTGTGTGTGTGTGTGTGTGTGTGTGTGTGTGTGTGTGTGTGTGTGTGTGTGTGTGTGTGTGTGTGTGTATACAAACAGTTGCCCTATGCAGCACGATTGAAAAAGCTAAGACTGTTCTCGGTTGCATACCACTTTCTCAGAGGCGATCTCTGTCTAACGTACAGAGCCATGTCCAACCCAGAATTGTTGAACATGCTCCATCTTAGCAAAACCAAATCTACTCGAGCTACACGCTCTAGGGATATAAACCTCAACACAACAATGAATAGAACATGCTGGAGGGATAGATTCCCTTCGCAGAGACTTCCCTTACTATGGAACAAGGTCCCGATCTACATAAGACAGAGCCCCTCACTATCACTCTTCAAGAGGAACCTTGATGAGTGGATGGGTAACAGAAAGTTCACACCAGGGATCACACCAACAGCACTACTAGATAGGGGCCAAGGGTACTAGCTGCTAGTACAAGGGTCTAGGGAACTACTAAAGGGGCGGTGAATACCGTACAACGTGGCTGGGCTAATATATGCCTTCGGGCAGATAGCCCAGTACCAACCTATGAACCTATACACACACACACAAACACTCACACACACAGACACACATATATATATATATATATATATATATATATATATATATATATATATATATATATACACATATACATATATATCGGTCTTCTGGTTTGTCGGTGTAGTAGTTTTTTGGGTAAATGAAGTAGATCCATATATATATAAAATACACAAACACATGCATATGTATATATATATATATATATATATATATATATATATATATATATATATATATATATATATATATAATACACAAACACACATGCATATGTATATATATACATATATATATATATATATATATAGAGAGAGAGAGAGAGAGATTGATATAGATATATACACATGTATCTTTTTTTTTTATTTTATTTTTTGTTGGTAAGTCTTATTAAAAGTCAAAAAGGCAGCCAGCACCCAGCTGACCCAGTGATCACTGAAGGAGGCTTTATGCCGAAGCCGGTCTGTTTGTTTGGGTGAGAACACATGAATAAATGGTTAATAGATACTTTCATTCTGGGTGCTGGCTGCCTTTTTGACTTTGAACTATCTATTTTGGCCATGCACCTGCCTCTCGTGCGAGTTCTTTTTTTGGATTGCGTAAGTCTTATTAAATCCTATGTTCAGAACACCTGAAGTACTATTTGTACCATTTAGGGGAAAACAAGGCAGGACTCCAGTTAAAATGCATTACTTGATATATATATATATATATATATATATATATATATATATATATATTTTTTTTTTTTTGGTAAGTGCCATGGAATATTTTAAATATACCTCATCTTCCAGCAATTCAGATAACTGAGACCTTGGTGAAATGTTTTGTTTCTGTAACTACCCTACAATAAGCTATAGCTTATTTTATTCCATCCAAATAACAGGATTGCTTCATTTTGTTTCATTATTATTATTCATACACCATGTCTGGAGGTGAAAGGCTACACAACATGGCTTGTGTGAAAGACGCCACCACAGGATTACAGTTCCCCAATGGAAAATGAATCTAAACATCTGGTGTATGAATAGTGGTACAATTAATAAACTCAATGTTACATAAAGCAGAATTGCTAAAAATTCTAAAAGCCGACTGTACTCTACACACCCCTGTGTTGCATTACAGCTGCTGGGCTGAATGGATCTCCAGTTTAGACTAAATTGTACCTAGCTCACATTCATAAGAAAAAAAATATGTGCAAAAGCCTTACAAAGACCTAGATGTGTCTCTAATTTAATATGGCCTGGATAGCCAATTAAAATCAGAAAATCAACATCTGCTTAGAGAACCAAAAGTGAATAGTAAGGCTGGTGATAAAAGTGTGTTCCTCTCTACTGACTCAACACCCTTACAAAGATTAATGCAGTACCACCAAACTACCAAGCTCAAAATTCCTGGAAATGCTCTCTCATCCAATCCTCTGCCTGCTCTCTTTGCAGAATGACCTAAAGAGGTTTTATCATACAAAGCACTTTGCTTGGATATTTTCCTGTCTTATTGTATAAGATGGCCTGTCACCTTGCAGCCAATTTATTATATTTGCATTTTTTTTTGCTTTGTACCTAACTAAAACACTGTTATGCTTCTGTATTTTATTCACATTATTAATTGTTATATTTGCTTCATAGTTATTGCTTTTGTTATCTATGTTTACTCTTCTACTTTGAGCTTTTCTAATCGGCAAAGTTGCGAAAATTGTCTTTGTTAAGTACATCCAGTAAAGTTAACAGAATATTAATAAATAAATAAATAAAATATTTTCTGACTATAAAGTTATTGAGCCCATTGTCATTCATTTAATAAATATATACATATAATTAATTTCTGTTACATTATTATGCAACACTGTTAAACACTGCGGTGGTGGTGCTGCGGTAGTGTTGTCGCCTCACAGTTAGATGTTGCCCGTTCGATTCTCAGTTAGAGCGTCTTCTGTGTGATGACATGCGTGAATGGGCATTCCTTCATTGAAGGTTGTGCGTTAGGCCTGGCAAGCCATCACGTAAAACTCTTCTGCCAATCATTAGCGGACTGGAGTTCTGCTGTGGCGACCCCTAACCAGGAAAAGCTGAAAGACACAAACAATTATGCAACACTGTTAATACATATTTTGTTGTTGAATTATTCCCCCTTTTCTTAAATGAGGCACTCAGAAGTTTAAGTTAAGCATCATATGGCTTCAGATAACCGCTGCAGTTGGAAGAGAGCAAGAAGACAAGAGAAATCTCAAGCAGGACTATGTGTGACCTATGTATAGACACTAAACACTTTGTTGTGGTTGATGAGTTTTTTAGACCTTAGTGATTTTAACATGGCAGATCAGTCAGTTATGAACTGCTTTGTTATGCACTTGTTGTTTAATATTCATTAATTTAATAATGTTTGTCCATCTTAGCCCCTGCCACTCCCTCATGTTCAATGTTTCCCAGCATCAATGGGCCAGATTCCATAATGTTTCTGGATTTCAGCTCATTACGCTGATAGTGCAAAACTTGCGGATACAGTTGTAATATGTAAATCTAAGACAAGAAACTCAGAAAAACCCAAAGTACAACAGAGTATTGCAGTATGAATGGCACACTAAAGAAATGGGCAAGTAATCCCAAAGTAATGATAAATGGTTGTGCAATGTAGTTGTACAGTAACAAAGTTCCAGAAAGAAATCTGTCCAGTAAGGTTAAGGACAACTACAGAATGTAATTGTTATGATAAAGAAAAAAGTAAAAAAATGGCAACTATCCCAATGTAAGGTGGACAGCATTCATATAATATGTTACGGATATTTCTGTAATTCATCCACTAACATAAAATAAGTGCTTCAAAGCCGCAATGCGATTTATAATACAGATATATATTGACAGCATGGTAAGCTCAAAGACAATTACAGATATCTTCAAACACATGTATTAATAAAATATAGTGGCTTAGACTTACGGATGCCAATGGAATCCATAAATTTTCTAATGAAAAAATTAAAGGTGAGGGGCAATCACAGCCACATCAGCATGGCTAGCATTTGGTAATACAAGTAACGCACAAACCCAAGAAAATGGGAGATAGAAAAGAAGATGCGAGGTATGGATGAAGAAGAGGAACATGCAGGAGGGATGTTGGAATAGAAAATCCTGAGGGAAAGTCAGAGGGACATGGGCAATATTTTGTTAAGTGGGAATAGGGCCCCCCCTTTTTTTAAAAACAGAAGGAAAGGTAAAGATAGGGAAAGAGGAGGAGAAGGTCATCACAGCAGGTACTCTCACAGAGAGCAAATATCACAACACAAGACAGACAAAGGTTGGAAAAAACAGTAAGAGCAGGTAGGTTACACAGATGGCACACTGCACAACACAGGCAATGGAAATTGGCCAACAGGGTGGTGATGTATATCATCAATGGTGAAATGCAAAAAAATGTACATACCTATGCACTATCATGTTATGACATGTTGCAAACTGTGTGGCCGTCATACCTGAATGTGTGTGACCAATGGTAGATGTATATTGGAGGGTAATACATAAGGATCACAGTACAAACTGGATAAATAAAAACATATCCAAGAAGTCTATCAGCAGTGCAATTGTAAGTCAAGTAACATCACAAATGAGTAAATGCAGATCTAAGAATGCTAGATAACTCTAGCAAAGGACAGAACCAAACCTACGATTATGCATGCGAAAGTCAAACAACCAAGCATAGTGCTAACCAGCAGCACTGCAGAAAAGCAGCAAGATGGTTGCAAAGTACACAATCAGGCGTACAAACCCCAAACAAATGTGTAATGGAATGCATATACTGTATGTTACATACATATGCCATGTCAAAGGCAACACACAGGTGTAGGCATATATGCATGACTGTCAGTGGCCTAAATGGAATGTACATGAAATCAAGGTCAGTACATATACACATGCCAATGAGATATAAGAATATTTCCAAAAATATAGCACTGTAGCTTAAAAAATGTATCAGTCTGTGCACATGAATTCAACAATGTACACTGGTTAGCAAACAAGCATAATGAGAACAAGGATGTTTTGTAAGCAGTAGCCAGCGACTTGTGCAGATGTCCTGCATCTGTAAAATGGCCATACATTTGGCACATGTTCACTCTGTCAACAACATAATACATGGCAATGGCCAATAATTGCAACAAAAGCAAACATATATGGAAATATGAATGTGGAATGGAGGTGGACATATTGCTGTTTGCAGTCAGAAAAGGAGGACTGCATATATACAGGATTTATCTGTATATGATCCCACATGGCACCAGTATTGTCAACCCATGACACAAAACACCACATCATGCCAGTGGGACATCATGACAACTGTCATCCAAAACACATGTGGAATGACATGTCTGTCTATTGCACATACCTGATATGGCAAAACACAATTCCAAGGCATATCACAGTGTAATTGATAAAGTATGGAAAAGAAATGTCATCTGTCATTTGCCCAGTAAAACACATTTACACGCTACCTCTTGCAGCACTAGCTGCAGGTTAATTGCCACAGTTTACTACTGAATTAGTGAACTGCCTGTGCTTGACCGGCATGTGGTTGAAAAGCACTTTTCAAGTGCGCAGAATGCCGAACCAGAAAACATCGATTACACTACAGCAAATGGGTAGTGTAGTTCGATAATCTGAGTTTGGCATTGTGAACGGAGATCATGGTTCAGTCAGGAAGAGGGAATTAACCCATTTCCTCACTGTAGTGTGATCTTGCAGTTGGTATATATAATTTGCAGGGAGTGTGGAGTGAGCAGTGGTGCTTTCCCCCTGCAAAATAGTAAAATACATGTTCCATTAACTGTGGAATGTCACGGTGCAGTAAGCAGCATAGCATGGGTGACTGATGTCACCTCCTGCTATGTCAAATACATCAAACCATGAGTGTTGCTTTATTCAATTTTGACTTGGCTGCATTTTTGCTGTTCCATATTCCACATTTTCGATCGACCATATGACTAGTCGACATATGCAATTTCAGGATATCAATAGTAAACCAAATGCCACAATGCATGGACAGTTGAATGTGTGTGGAAAGTGTAATGTGTTAATGTGTGTCATGCACATATTGAAACAGAAGTAAATGTCACATGACAATAATACATAAGTATGAAAGGTAGATGGTGCGCATGCACAACAGTGGATGTACAGTCCTTTCAATGAAATGGCAAACACCATGTAGGGAGCAGAACACAAGAAGAGCACACAGACAATGCTTACAGACTGAAAGGACCAGGCTGATGGGCATCAGACTCCTGAATGATTTCATGAGCTACTGCCCTGAATGAATCCTGCATAGCCTGTACCATATCCTCAAAGAAGGATAACATCCGTTAGCTGTATTCAGAACACATCCATCATGACCTGCCAGATCTCCTCCCACTAATCATCTCAGTTCTGGTCATGTAGACATCTTCACAAGGGTGAAGGCATGATGGCTCAGGCAGGAGTAGTTCTTCAGCATCGTCACCATCATCATCATCATCATTGCCATTGTCAGAAGACTGGCAGTGGCCTGACATGCAGTCATCATTGTCTTCTGATTGAAGAATATCCACATGGTCCCATGCTCTGTAAAGATTAATTGCAAAACAAAACAGAAAAGAAAAGCAAATGTCTATCATGCAGTACAGTCCCATGAATATCATAACACAACATAATATGATTATGATGAGTATTTACACAGGGACTGATACACATCCATTATAGACAGAGTATTTGTCCTATTCATAAACAGGATGTCAGTATTCTTTTTGTAACATGAAGAGATTGTATTGTCTGCATTCAATATTGTGGACAATAAGCAAGCCATATGACAAACATCTGAGACAGGCAGCATGATAATTAGCTGGACATACATCAATATAATGACTACAACAGTAAAGATAATGTGATATCAGCATAGCTGGTGACACGTGATAATGTAATATATCTGTTGCTAACAGTATTGTAGGTATACATCTGTAAACATTTTCTTCCCAAAAGTATTATCATTCAGTAGCCTGAAAAATCAAAACATTGTGAATATGCTTCCTGATAATGAACGGCTTACACACAAATCTGCACAAGTGTTGGTAAACCTAGGCTATAAGTTTGCTTCTATAAAACAGTCAAGGAGTTGGAAGCAGATGAAATACCAATGTTGACCTGCAAGATGTACTGAATATGAACTGCTACAATCAAATGTGCATCTGCACAACTGTTAGTAAACCTAGACTATACATGTGTGTTTTACAACATCCAAGGTTGGAGGCAGATGCAATACAAATGTTGAACTGAAGGGCAAGCCACAAAGTCTGTAAATGGCAATTCAATCACTGACATAGACACCAATTCATTCTGTGAAAAAGCAAGCTATGCACAACAGATCAGTTATTGGAAAGCACAACCATACATACAAATGTGCCAAATCATACATCATAAACACCAGTTAAAGCACACAGACATGTATGCAAACTATTCATCACAAGCACCAATCAAATCACTTAGACTTGCATGCAAAGCAATTATTTAACAAAATGTGTGAGAGATATACCAACTCAACTGGCATTTAGGTTGTACAGTTCAAAAGCTGTGTGCTGAAACAATGGCTCAATGCTACATGAAAGTTCAACATTTTTAGATTTCAATTACAGTTGTAAGCACACCTATTGTGTGATAATATAACTTACTTTACTGATGCATGATGGGTATCCCTGCATTCTGATCAATATACATGTTATTGAGAAAAACAGAGGCCTGTAAATAAGGGAAGATGCATTTAATTTCATAAAACAGGAAAAATAATCAACATACCTGTCTTTCTCTGCTGCTCCTCAAGCCTATGCATCCACTCTGGACACACAAGCTGTCTTCCTGCTGCGATCCTCCTCGACTAAAATCAAAAAAGAGAATGTATGAATGATGTATTCCTCAAACAGTGATATACATCTCTTAGCACAGATTCTAAACATTTACTTCTGAAGAGCTTTAGATAATCACAATACACAGTTGATATTTCACGTACAGATGTTAATTTCTTTGAATGCAGATCGGAGGACATGGGATTCTAACCTGCAACCACAATTTACATCCTAACTCTACCCTTAAGAGCTACCATAGCTAACACATCTTAACTGAAAAAAAAACATGTTTTGGATACAGTGAAAAGACATTTTATGACATCATCTGGATGGATGATGGTCTACTAATAAAGATCTTGGCTTAGGATTTCAAAGTATGAACATAAGTTTGAAAATTATATTCATGTCAGTGCTGTGTTCAGAAACATTAACAGTAACAGAGAGCATTCAGACAGTGAGTCAGTGTCATGTAGCAGAGAGCTGTTGTGAACAGAACCTTACACTTTGCTGTACATAAGGGACACAATAATGTATATGTGAGGACCATGACATTCCTTGCCAAAGTGCACATCACTAGGAAAATACATACGTTTTCCCTATTCTGCATATCAACTGTTAGTCTTTCCATCTCACTCCATCCTGACATTGTTCTTGAATTGTATCTTCTTGAATCATGGTAAAACAGACCTTGATTGTACTTTTACAAAGTAACAATATTAACCAAAGAATTTCTTAGACATATAGCAGTATTTAGCAAGTTTTACTGTCCCTGCTGGTAAATGGATGGTGTTAATGAAACATTATGGATTACAGATGCTTGTAGTAATCTGATGAATAACTGAGTTCTTTGCAACCATGCTCAGAATATACATTAATATCAATATGTGGATTATGTGTATCTAAATAAAGGCTATATGAAGATTAAAGTGAGATAGCAGCTTCATGTACATGCCCCTAAAGGATACGGGTAGATTAAAGCAAGACAGCAGTTTCAGATATGTGTCCCCTTTCTGGATTTGAGCACACAACCTGCCAAAATGTAGGGATGTTGGCCTGTTTCCTTACATGCCAAGCTAACAGTCAGCACATGCTATTCCTGAACAAATAAGTACTGTTCCACAAACCCTGTTAGAAAGCAGATGCTATCAGAGCATTATGGATTACAGACATATTGGTAGGAATTCAAAGACTTGCTCAATTATTCACAACCATGCACAACAAAAAATATCAAGTTTAGGAATATACTTCTCTAAGGAAATGCTATGGGTGAATTATACCAAGATAACAGTTACACATATATGCTTCCCCTATGTGGATTGAAACCCACAGCATGCCAACATTTAGACAGGCTGTCTGGTTGCCTTACATTCCAAGCAACAGTCAGCACAGGTTATTCCCCAATAGACAGGTACTGTTGCTGGAATGCTGATGTTAACAAAGCATTATGGATTATGGGCATATTTGTAAGACTTTGATGACTAATGCATTCATTCATAAACATGCACAACAGAAACATTATTATCAAGTTCTGGAATATGGTTTGCATTAATATTCACAGGTCCATCTACTTCAGGACTAAATCAGGGATTGGGATAGGCAGATGAGTGGCTCCATACTGTTACTGTGACCACTACTTTTTTATTGCCTCAGCCTCATTTCATAGCACTGCTGTTCATTGTCATATTGTTATTTACCTAACATTGTACACTACAGGTACATCTAGTGGAGGCCCAAGCCATGCAGGTTCAAGTGCAGACAGACTAGGTAAGTTACAGCAAAATTATCATAGCTTGCATCAATGTGTGCTCAAATCCAGAAAGGGGACACATATCTGAAATTGTTGTCTTGCTTTAATCTACCCATATCCTTTAGGGACATGTGATACATGACATTTATGTCAATATTTGTCAACACAGGCTCATCTGGTATACAGTTGCAATGCCCATCACATGTATATTTGCAGCCCATGCCACTGTGCTGTACATCTGATTCTGTCAGTAATGTTTTTGCTACATACATACATACCTGTGTTGCTTCCTCTTTCCTTTCCCACTGCAGGATCCACAGTACAACTCAGAATCTCTCCACTGTGGAAGTCTGTCAGTGGTAGCTATTAACTATGTTTCTTATATATCATTGCTGTAAATCCTGTGGTTGTCCTACATTAAATCTGGGTCCTTCCCATTCCTAGGTCAGTCTGCATCAACGTCAATGAGTGCACATATGAGTGTGTATAAGTCACACTTTCTGTATGTTTTAATTGTGTTCACATGGTAAATGGCAGCAATGACATGATCACTAATGCTGTTTCTTCCCCTACAATAGCTGAAGTTAAAACCTCTTCAACAGCACCATCTTCCCATGAGTTGTTGTCAGGTATGTGTTTTTATTCCTCATATATGTCATGTATGTTGACCTTGTAACCATATTATATACTCCGTGTATGTAGATTTTGTGAGACATACAGTAGACCTCATGTAGAGTCATTATTATTTGTAACACTGAAGTGAGATATATGTCATATGTCTTTGATGATATCCATCATGAGATGTAGGGACATTGTCCTGATCTGTGTCTTTGCATCTTGTGCCACATCAACTATCTGTATCATCCAGCAGCCCATCCAGTGATCATGATGTGGTTCAGGATGTGACTCAGCATGGTTATGGCCACTGCCACACTGGACATTGAAGCATTTAGAGAATCCATCCATAAAGTTGATAGTGATGTTCCTACAGCTGTAGCCACAGATGTGGACATCAACTTGTCTACCCATTCAGGGGATGCTGGCACAGTGGATGTTGAACAAGGTGACACAGCTGCTGATGGTAGTTCCACACAACAACCAGAAAGAGGACATTGTGCTAGACATAGGCAAGCAGATATTGTGCATGGCCAGGTGTCAGAGGATGTCCAACTTCATGAACGGTCACAGCAGGAGCATCAGTCAGATGTCCATACACAAAATCCATAACATCAACAATTATAATTATATTTTGAAAGCTGTCATATACCCAGAAGAATTTAGTTCCAGTAAGTGACTTTTTGTCCCTTTCGCTGTGGTGGAAGCTCATCGATTGTCCTGTGTGAGATTGCTGTAATTTGCTGCAGGTTTTTTCACCATTGTGGAACCATGGAGTTGGTATATATAATAATGTAGAAGTGGGGTAGCCAAGCATCCTGCATGAGGGGCTATAATTGGTCTTGTTTTTCTCCATTTATCCACCATTGTGGGACAAGGGATGTTATATATGTAGGGGGACAATTACCCCATATGGGGAGGTGCATGTAGGCTTGCCCTTACTGTTTCATATTTTATGGTAGTTTTGAGTTTTGTTTTACTTTTTAAGAAAATCAGTGAAACAACTCATAATACTTCAGTGATTTAATTTAAAACAAATAAAAAAATTCTGAAAGGTACAAAAATATTCTTCCATGTAAGGTGCTATTTTAATCAGAGGAGGCAATAAAGATGCTTTCTCTCATAAAAAAAGATTCATCTAAAATTCTGTAAACACTGGAAAATATACTTTAAGAAACGTTTACCATAGATGAAATAATGAGGTATGCTAAATAAAACGTGAGAAGAATAAATCACAGTTTCTAAGGCTGTCACATATTCAGATGGCCAAAGTGGGTCTATGACATCAGACTTGGTATGACTAGTCCTATACTGCAATAACTCTGTGGGCAACACATTAATTGAGCAGGGAGTATGGGGGCACTAGGACCACAAAACCAAGGGGTTCAAGCTGCTCTGAGATGCATTTTACTGCTTTTTTCAACCTTTTGATTTCAGTCACTCACTTTCACAGGACATTTGATTAATATTTCAGTTTTATGGCAATATTGTAGAATCAGTTTTATAGTCAGACTTTGGATACTTACTGTGCCAGAAAGTATACCTCACATACAGTCAACATCATGTCAAATCAAAGCAACTATCCTATGTCATCTCTTCCTAGAATGCATCTCTTATAAATTCCAAATACTCTTAGTAAGCCATTTCCAGACTGTACACTCCATGCCGTCTCTGCAAATTATTGAGAATTAAAACAGCTTACTAAAACGTGTATTTACAAGATGAATTTCACCTTAGTTACAAATTACTTAGTTTTGTTGACTGTGTTAATTCCACTTAGTCTATGACTCATTTTCAGATATTCATAACTATACATTTTACCAAATTCCATGGAATCTTTTATATCACTTGAACTAAAAACCATTCAGGTAAATTGCTCCTTGGTTTTACATCTTACCAAAGGAAGGCACCTCAGGTTATCAGCATTCACCTGATGCTATGTTACAGCATCATTAGTGAATTATGAATGTAACCACATATTGTAGGAATAAAACCTCAAACTTCTGATGTCCCAAGGTAGTAAAGGTAAATATGCTACCTGCTGGGGCACTGACAGTCCTCCTCCATTGTCACCAGGAGTGCCCATAATATATTTATTTATTTATTTTACATTTGTTGACAGGGCTAGTCTAACTGGATATATGTCCATTTTCAGTAGAGGCCCGGGGAGAAAAGCTCCTCATAAGCAAAATATTAGCAACTACAGGTACAGATAAGTAAAAATGTAAAAAAATGTAGGTGCAGTACTATTTTAAGGTGAAGAATATAAATGTTTTATAGACAAAAATTAGTATTAAAGTAGCAGATAATAAGAAAAGAGATTGAACAATGAACAAATTTAAAGTGGCGCACCATTAAGAAACAGAAATGAAAAAACACGCTAGCAAATATATCAGCTCCAGGTACAGTGATTAGCAGTGAGTCATTCCATTATCCTATAGTAGCATAGCAACTTTAAGGCAGCATGTAATTAGAATTATAAACAATGTCTATATAGAAATTTATATGTGATAGCAAGTTAATGCTGCAAGCAGTAATCTATGCAAATACATAGTTAGTAGAGGATCATGTGTAAGAGAGAGTTGTAAAGACTAAAATTAGTATAGGTAGAGAGAACTGGAATTAAATTGCAAAAGATTATGTAGGTAGGGTTCAGAGAAAGTGGTGGAAAGATTAGTCTGGGTTACTACATGGGCATAACCATGGTTAATAAGGTATTCTCTGAGTTGTTTTTTTGAACAGTTTTGCTGAGGAGAGAGATGAGAGTTCCTTGGGAAGCAGGTTCCAGGATTTGCCAACAGTGCTGGCAAACAGAGAATCACCGGCCTTATTTTTGGATTTGACTGTGGATACTAGTACTTTATTGGCTGAGCAAAGGGTTGTCAAATTACTGTAGGGGTGTAGAAGGCTAGTAAGTATAGGAGTATTTTTAGAAATATAGAGGATCTTATGGACAGTAATAAGTTTTTGAAACTGAAGTTGATTATGAAGTTCTAGCCAACCTAGTTGCTTAAGGCTTTGACAGTGGTGAGTTCTATATGAGGAACCAATAGCAAATCTGGCAATATTGTTGTAGGAGGTAGCTAGTTTGTTAAAGTTGTTTTTTGATAGGTTGGTATAGATGGGAGAGGCGTAGAGGAGGGTGGAAATTAGATGGGTCTGGGCAATATTGGTTCTAGCTGTTGGAGTTAGGAAGGGTTTAATCCTATAGAGGGAGCCTAATTTTTTGTTTACTGTTTTTATTGTTGTGTTAATATGTGTGTCAAAGCTAAGACTATGGTCTATTGTTACCCCTAAGAGCTTGGTAGTTGGGTCGGGAGATATGACGATGCCATCATTAGATAAAACTGTGAAGTCAATTGGGGGGAACCTTTGAGTGGGAGTGAAGAGTAGTAGTTTTGTCTTTTTAGGATTCAGGAGGAGGCTATGCTGTAAGAACCATTTTTCTACTGAGTTAAGCACTGTTTGGGTAATGGCCTGAAGCTGAGGTGCAGAGGTAGCTGAGCATATTAGTGTGGAGTCATCAGCATATTGGATACATGTAGCTTGAGGAATGATTAGATTAAGATCATTGATGAAAATTGAGAAAAGGAGAGGGCCCAGGATAGAACCTTGGGGGACTCCCAGGGTAATAGGAAAGTGAGGGGATGGATTATTTTCCCAAAAGCACAGCCTGTTGCCTATTTTCAAGGTAGGATTTAAACCATTGTAAAGCCTGTGTATCTAGTGAGAGAGACTTAAGTATGTTCAAAAGAAGTTGATGGTTGACCATATCAAAGGCTTTTGAAAGGTCAATAAAGAGTGCTGAGGATAGAGTATTGTTGTTTTTGGTTATTGTTAATACAATCAGAACAGCATAAGAGGGCTGTGGTGGTACTATGGTGAGGCCTAAAGCCATGCTGACAGTTAGAGAGTAAGTTATTTTGCAGTAGGTGGTCTAGTAGTTGGCAGTGGATACATTTTTCCATAATTTTGGCTAAAGGAGAAAGTAGAGCTATTGGGTGGTAGTTAGAGAATTCATGTGAGTTGCCCCCTTTGTGCAGTGGGATAATGTGGGAGACTTTCCAGATAGATGGGATCGTTCCTTCAGTAATGGTTCTATTTATAAGGATGGAAATAGGAAAGGCTACTACTGCTGCAGCTTTCTGTAGATATTCTGCTGCTAAAAGGTCAGCTGAAGGGGTACAAGGTTTTAGTTTAAGAAGAAGAGTGCAGATGAGGGATGTAGGGACTGGTTGTAAATGAAATGAGGGAGTTAAAGTAGTCAAGGAGGATGACAAACTTGAAATAACAAGAGATAGTGACTTGGCAAGACTTTGGACTGCATTGGTAAAGAAGGTATTAAAGGCATTTGCAATATGCTTTGGAGTTTCATAGGAGGATCCTGTTAGGGTGGGAGTTTTGGACTGACCTGGGTGGAGGAGTCTATTTATGCCTGCCCAGAACTTTTGAGGTTTGTATTGGTGGATTTGCTGGTTGTTGTGGTAGAAGTTTCTTTTATCTAGAAGTATGGATTTTTTGGTAGCATTTCTGAGCTGTCTAAATGTTAGATGATCAGCTGGGTTTTTAGTTGCTCTCCACTTGGTCCAGATTTTATTTTTTAGTATAATTTTGTGCCTTGTCTCTTTTGTTAGCCATGGAGCAGTTTTGGTCCTATTTCTCATTGAGCAGGATGGGCCATGACAGTCCAGAATTTCTAAGAATTTGGTATTAAAGTAGGATACTGCCTCATCTAATTGGAGGTGTCTTAAGGGTGACCTGTCACATGCTTTCAGTTCAGATTGGAAGTTAATAGGGTTAAAGTTTTTGTTGGTTTGAATGGTTTTATATAAAGTTGGTTTATGAGCATTGATCTTTTGCCTGGTTATGTAGGTCAGTGAGTGGTCACTTACATCATCAGGAAGGATTCCTACTTCATAAGAGAGGGGGTGACTATTTATCTTTATCCAGTCAAGAGTAGTTTCTTTGCTATTAGGTTTATGGATCCTGGTGGGGGAGGTTATAGTTTGGGAAAAAACGTAGAGGTTTATGTGGGTAGTCTGGTTTGCTGAGATGCAGGTATTCCAGTCAATATTAAAGTCACTCAGGACAATGGTTTCTTGTGGGTAGTTAGCTGAAAGTCAGGAAAGAATATTTTCAAGGGTGTTTATATTGTTACCTGGAGGGAGGTAGGTGCATATTATATAGATGGATTTATAGGTGTTGATTTGGAGTTTAGAGATAAGGATTTCAGCACTGCTAATAGAAGATGGCTGAACATTTATTGGTGTTACTTGCAACTCTGCCTTATATAATAATGCTACACCCCCACCCTTTTTGGTTGTTCGATCTAATCTCAGGATATTGTATCCTGGTGGGGTGATTTCATTCTCCTGTGTTGCAGGTTTTAACCAGGTTTCCATTAGGCAAAGGATGTCAAAGGAGTGAACATCTAAGAGGGCATGGAGGTGGGCAACTTCGTGTTTAGGCTCTGTATGTTGAGATGAGCTAAGTTTAGCATTTTTAATCCTGTGTATGATATTTAGGAATTTACAGGGTGAGTATTTTGGTTTCTTGGGTTGGTTATAGTTAATGTGGACTAAACAATTAAACATTGGCACTAAATAGGAGGGTGTAGAGGTAATATTAATGTAGTTTAGGTAAGATGGTAGGTCTGTCAGGGTTGATTGTTTAAGGGACTGGTTGAAGTTAGTTAAGGTTAGATGTTGATATTTAGTAAGGACATAGGTTATAGTTAGTAAAGGTAGGAGGGCAATTAAGAGGAATAGTATTGGGTATTTGGATCTGGGTGTAATGGTCATAGTAAATGGTTAGGTAAATAAGTAATTGGGGAAGGTATATTAAAGAGGATAATAGTGGGGAGGTTTAGCATAGTCGCCTCACAGTAAGACGTTGTCCTGTTCCATTCTCAGCTAGAACGTCTTCTGTGTGGAGACATGCATGAATGGGCGTACCTTCATTGAAGGTTGTGCATCAGGGCCGCAACTTGACATGTAAAAATCTACTGCCAATCATTAGTGGACCGGAGTTCCACTGTGGCGACCCCTAAACGGGAAAAGCCGAAAGACACAAATTGTAGAAGATGGGATACTGAGTTTGTAAATTGATTAAGAACTTAGTGATGTAATGAGTATCTATAAGTGGTGAGCTAAGGTAATTTGCACTTACTGAGTAGGTGGGTGGGATTGGTTGTATAGGAATGGGGGTGTGGCCAGTTGAGGTTTATGGTTAGGACCCCTAGGAGTGGGTGGAATTTGGGGGTAGGGTAGGGGAGCAGAGTGAGCCCGCATGATGAATGGAGCGGGTAGACCCAAGGAAAGAAGGCAGCAGGGCAGTGAGAAAAACAATCACATAGTAAAGGTAAGTATGGAGGAAGGTAAGCAGGGTGGTTAGAGGGATGCTTAGGGGGGTGTTATAAGGGAAAGGATTTGAGCGATTTCAGAGGTAGGTAGAATTGTTAAGCAGTTAAAGAATAACAGTAGGAATAGATATTATATAAAAGTGAGTGAGAAGGAGAGAAGGATAGGAGATTAATGGTGGTTGAAGACTGCCATCTAGTGGTCAAATCCTGTAACAGTAGAGAGTGGAGCAACTTAGCAAGATAGAAAGGTGTAGGGCAGAAAATAAGGCTCAAGAATAGGGAATAGGAGGCAGGGATAAGGCAGGTATGGAGGGGGGTTCACTGTAAAAAGGGTATGGCTGTTGGCTATTCTGGTCAGGATCCTACAATAGCTCCTAGTAAAGAAGTACAGCAATGTCACTTATAAATTAAAGGTGTAGCTTCATATAACATACTTTCCTTAATTCCTTTGAGGTCATTTCTGAGAGAAGTTATGACCTTTCCTGTTGGGAAATGTGGCAAAACAAGGTGAGATTGGTGTCTTTTGACTGGTCTTGGAATGTCCAGGAAGGCAGGGCCGGTAAGCAAAACAAAATAGGTAGAGAAGGCTGGAGTGCTGGAGAAAATACAAAGAGAGAAAGATTTGTGAGTATAAAAAGGAACAATAATAAGAGTTATGATGGTTAAGCAGCAGGTGTGGGTAACATACAATTAACAGGTTAAGCAGCAGAAAAACATAATGAAAGTTAGCTCAAATGCTTCAAGTACAAGACATTTCAGAATTAGTCACAACAAGCAATGTATCAGTGTCAGTTTCCAATTACTCTATTTTGTTGTGAAGCTTAAACTATATATACCTGGCTAGATTTAGTGTCTGAGTCTGACCTCATCTGTTCACTTTTCTAGAATAAACACATCAACAGTAAAAAGTAATTGCCCATCTTTAGAATTTTAAAACAGGGCACTTTTTTATTAGTTCATTTAAAACTGTGGTAGGCTGGATACCCCTAAATGAAATGGTTTCATGCTTAGTAAGTAGCTATTTCATCACTCATAAATAGCGTTAATTCTGCATAGGTCAGGGTTTCAACATGCACACAGATGTAAATTTTAGACAAATCAGTGCCTAGCTATGTAACTGTTGCTTACATTCTAAGAATACACAAATTAAAACACAGTTGCTGCTGTTTCCCATCAGATGTATAATTTAGGGCTTGGATGCTGTAAAAGGCAACACATTCCATTGTTGTAGCTACTGCTAGATTCAAAGTGAATTTCTCAAGTTACTGTTGCTACTTTTATCTATCAAAGGATGTTGGAAGTGAGAATCTGTGTCTTAGTCTCCTATTCTGTGAATTTAGAGATGTCATTAGTTGCTTTACAATGTCAGTTGTAAATATGTATTGCACATTCTCGGTAATATCCAGAAGTACACCCATAGGCCTATTACTGCAAAAGAGTAGGTAACCATCAGTAGTACCTGAAAAAAAAACACGCATTCTTATAATCTGAAAGTAGTAAGAAAAGTGATAAACAGAGACAGGAGTGGTAATTATGTGGGAGCACATCTTAAAGTACATTGGTGCCAGAATAGTGCTAAAATGCTAAGAGAAAGTGAAGATGGAAAACAGAAAGGTATGTAATCATTTATAGTATGTAATTCACACAGGCTACCTTCCGTCTTTGGAATCATTATAAACTGTTACTAAGATGAACAATGTGTGATGGAAGAAAGCATCCATAGTAGAAATATCCAATGGGAAGGCTCACTGATTCATAGGTTCATAGGTTCATACTAGGCTATCTGCCCTAGGGCATTTATAAGCCTAGCCAGAATGTGTTTGGCTTTCGCCACCCATTTTAAATTTATTTTGCTATGCCCTTTTTCGAGGTTAGTATACTGTGCCTCTGTCTAACAGTGACACAGAAGTGATACCCGGGGTAAACCTATGATCTCCCATCCACTCATCAAGATTCCTCTTGAAGAGAGTCAATGAGGGACTCTGCCTAACCTGGACTGGGATTTTATTCCAGAGTGAAGGGAGCCTCTGGGTTATGAATCTGTCCCTCCAGCATGTCCTATTTATTTCAGTGCTGAGGTTCAAGTCTCTCGAGCGTAGCTCGATGGGATTTGGATTTTCTGAGGTGCAGCATGTCCATTAATTCCGGGTTGGACATGGCTTTATACGTCAGGCACAGATCGCCTCTGAACAGGCGGTATGCCACTGAGTAGAGCTGGAGTTTCTTTAACTGGGCAGCATATGGCATCTGTTTGAGCCCTTTGATCCTTTTGGTGAGGTACTTTTGGGGTCTTTCCAGTTGCTGCAGGTGTCTGGTAAGGTACATCCCAAAGGGGCATTGTACTCAATTATGGGCCTGATGAGGGATGAGTAAAGAGGCACGATGACGTCCCCTGATCTAGATGTGAATCCCTTCATGATTAGGTGGGCTATATAAAATGTTTTTCTAACCACTTTGGCCACGTGGTTGTCAAATGAGAGATTGCTATCAACATGGGTCCCCAGGTCCCTAATTACTTCTTCTGTACTTAATGGATTACCACCTATGTGGTAATTTGTGGGCACTTTGTTTTTGCCAAAGGGGATGACTATACACTTTTTGGCATTTAGCTTGAGGCCATGGCTCTGGCACCAGTTGTCTGTTTCTATGAGGCCCTTTTGGAGGATGCTTGTGTCGACTGGAGAGTCGATTATGGCGCCCAGTTTGCAATCATCTGCGAACTTGGTCAGCCACAGTCCTTCCGTGTTGGCCTGTACCTCCGAGAAATATATACCGAACAAGAGAGGTCCCAGGACTGAGCCTTGTGGGACACCACTTGTAACTGGTTTGGAGTCTGACATGGCTCCAGCAATTCTAACCATGTGGGTTCTGTCCTTGAGTCAGTTTGCAATCCATCTAGTGACATAGGGGTTTATATTTAAGCTGGTGAGCTTATCTATAATGCCCGAGTGGGGTATTGTATCGAAGGCTTTTGCGAGGTTCAGGTAGTCTGTGTGGACCACCTTCCTCTCGTCAATGGCCTTGGTGACTGTTTCAAAGAAATCAACTAGGTTTAAGAGGCAGGATCTGCCCTTAACAAAGCCGAACTGGGTAGGATCCAGTGTTTGTAGGTCCCCAATATCTTTATTTATGAGGTCCATGATGATCCTTTCCATAGCTTTGCAGACCAAGCTAGTCAGGCTTATGGGGCGATAGTTTCCAGGATCCATTGAGGCACCACCTTTATGGAGAGGGACCACTGTTGCTGTACGCCACTCTTTGGGCACATATCCTGTAGTAAGGCTGAGATTGAAAAGTAGTTTTATGTTTGGATTTAGCTCTTCTTGGAGTTCATGTAGGACGCAGCCCGGGACACCATCTGTATTTTCACTTCCAATATGAATGGGTGCTGTTGACGTTCCTGTTTTCTTTTGATGATAAATAAAGCTATACTTTAAATTTAAGTCTATGATTCTATATTTTATGTGCAGTGAATATTGTGCATATTTACTAAGCAGTAAAGATATCCTGACATTTCTTACTTTATTAAATATTTAATGAGTGTGAGACCATCCAATCAGTATCCTAGGTCTATGGAGACAAATCATGGCTACCCTTCCCTCTTACCCGGAATGCACAAGCTTTCACACAAGTGCCTTGTCCTCTGTAGATTTGCTGTATAAATGCATTTTAGTCTAATTACCGATTCAATGTTTAAGCATCTCCTTGCTATGAACTTCATGTAAAAGGACATTCATGCATGTAAAATATCTCCAAGTGTGATGGCAAAAGAATTTAAAAAATAATTGTATGAAGTCACATGCTCCGAACTCAAAGCTGATTTCTCATGTACTTACCATTTGTTATAAAGTGTTGTGGTAAATAAACTACTTGTTTAAAAATTAAAAAAGAAAAAAGAAAAAGTTAATGTACTTTATCAAAGCCTAACAAAGTGACATCAATCCAAAGCTATCTGACATCATGTTATAAAAAATAGAATCACAAGATACTGCTTCCATATTACTGACATCAAATAAAACCAGAGCAAAATGACTTCCCAACAAAAAACATGACATACAGCAGTTTGCCACAGTTGAATAGACAGTGACTGCACACCCATCACATTTAAAAAGTGCAGTTCTGTTGCTTTTAATGATAGTATTGCTAAGTTTCCTGTTTTCCAACAAAACAGAAATAAAAATGAAGTTATTACTTTGACTGCTAAAGCTGCCACTTTATGAAACTGTTATTTCAAATGTCAGTCATAACAATAATTAAACAGTTCTGTTTCTAATACACGTTTGGCATTTTCTGAGAAATGGTTAATCCTTTTTACCTGCATCCAGGCTAAGACTGCACTTAGTTTGTTGCAACATAATGCTGCTTTGAATAGCAATTTAAAATTTTGCCAGTTACTAAGACAGTGTAGTATTAACATAACCCAAACTATGTTAGTATTTTTGTCAGTAATTCATTAGCATCTTTTCATGTTATTCAAAAGACGTTTATGTTGCAGGAAATGGAAAACTACTTTAAAAGTGAACACTTTTGGAATATACAGCTAATGTGAAAATGATGTATGTACTTAAAAGACTAACAATGCAATGGTGTGATGTTATGGACCAAAGGAATGTTAATTCATTGTGTTTGCTCTTTCCTTTTTAGAACACTTGCTGTAAAGAACAAACAAAATATCATATATATTGTTTTCAGGGGTGGCACCTAATAGCAACAACTGCTTCAAATCTCATCAGGAAAATGCTTCTTTTGGCTTCTTCTTTTTTACCAGAAACCTCAGGAAAAGAGGAAAGAAACTTGGTTAGATTAAGTTATAGTGCTGAGAATCTGTTAAAAATTGGATCTGCATTCTCATTATGTTGTGGGTTTGATCAGCTTCTTACAGTGAGGCCTGTAAGCTCAAACATACTACAAGAACTACTACAGCTAAGAATTTTGTTGGAACATGGAGATGAATGCAAACTATGAGCAGATCACAAGTTCATGGCAACTAGTAGTCACAAAAAAGGAAAAGGTGTACATATTGAGGAAAAGAGGCACCAGAGCATGTATTTCAGTCAGATTGAAGGTTAACCTTCACAGGCCAGCGCTGCCCTCCATAATACTAGCCAGTGTATGCTCACTTGAAAATAAGATGGATCACTTAAGACTGGAACTCTCATCATAAAACAAGGTGAGAAACAGTAATTTATTTGTGTTTACTGAAATGTGGTTATACCAAAATATCAGTGATAGCACAATGAATGTAGAGGGCATGACTTTATTCAGAGCAGACAGAATTCAGTCACTATGTGGCAAGTCCAGAGGACGGGGAGTGTGCAACTGTGCAGTGACCACCACCTTCTGCTCAGAAAACATTGCAATTCTATCACTAAAATGCAAGCCCTTTTATCTGCCAAAAGAGTTCAATGGAATATGCATCACAGCAGTCTGAATCTCACCTGATGCAAATGTCAGTGACACTCTGTCCACCTTATACAAGTCTATAAGTGACCTGCAAAACAGAAATCCAAAGCATGCGATAGTAATTGCAGGAGACTTCAGTCAGGCTAACCTAAAGACTGTATTACCCCACTACCACCAGCATGTAAACTTTGCCAAAGGGGGGGGGTAAATATACTGGATAAGGTCTACACTAACATCAAAGGTGCATATAAAACAAAACCTTATCCACATCTAGGGAGCTCTGACCACCTAGCCATTATGCTGGTTCCAGCTTATAAATCCATACTGAAAAGCAGTACACTAGCTAGAAAACAAATAAGGATCTGGCCTGAGGGAGCAATCTCAGCTCTACAAGACTGCTTCAACTGTACAGACTGGTCAGTGTTTAGAGAGGCTGCTGTGACAAACAACTATACTGACTTGGTCACATACGCTGAGTTGGTCACAGCTTACATTTCTAAGTGTGTGGAGGATGTAACAAACACCAAACTCATTATCATATGGGCAAATCAAAAACCTTGGCTAACTAGTGAGGTGTATGAACTCTTGAAAGTAAGAAACACAGCTTTCAAATTCCAAGATATGGAAGCTTTAAGCGTGACCTGAGCCAAACTGAACAAAGGTATCAAACAAGCGAAAAGATCCTATGGCAGAAAAATCCAATGTTACTTCAGGGACCAGAAGCATACCAGCAACTATGGAAAGGAATTCAAGCCATCACAGACTACAAGCCTACATCCACTTCATATGATGATAGCATTGAGTTTCTGAACCAACTAAATAAAGTTTTCAGTAGGCTTGATGCTGACAACAAAACAACAGCATGCAGAATCCCTCAGGACAAGGATGAAGCAGTGCTGAGCTTCAATATAATCAATGTCACCAGAACCCTAAAACATGTCAATCAAAGGAAAGCAGCTGGCCCTGACGTCATAGGCAGGGTACTAAGAGAATGTGTGATGGAACTGGCTCCAGTACTCACTGACATCTTCAACACTTCACTCCATCTAGCCAGTGTTCTGAAATGCTTCAAGGAGATGACTATCATTCCTCTACCCAAGAAACCACAAGCAACAACTCTGAATGACTACCGACCAGTTGCTTTAACCTCGATGGTAATGAAGTGCCTGGAGAGGCTGGTCTAAGATCATATAGTCTCAATCTTACCTGTCACACTGGACACACTGCAATTCACATACAGGACAAACTGCAGTACAGGGGATGCCATCTTACTAGCTCTCCATTAAACACTGACCCACATAGAAGTTAAAAACTGCTATGCAAAACTGCTATTCATCGATTTCAGTTCTACCTTCAACAGTGTCATCATTCAGAATCTGATATGGAAGTTACTTCACCTGGGCATAGACTCTCATTTATGCAATTGGATTCTGAACTTTCTTACTGGAAGGTCTCAAAAGGTTTGCATGGGAGACAATAGCTCCGGAAGTATCATCCTGAACACAGGAGTACCACAGGGGTGTGTCTTAAACCCTCTCCTTTTCACTCTGCTGACACATGACTGCATGGCCACACATGATATGAATAGGATCATCAAATTTATAGATGACACCACTGTTATAGGCCTGGTCAAAGACAGAGAGGAGGCGGCCTACAGGAATAAGAGTGATCAGCTACTGGTCTGGTGTGACAGCAACAATCCATCACTGAATGTCAGCCAGACAAAGGAGCTGATTGTTAATTTCAGAAGATCTCAAGTACTCACAAATCTCTAGTGATGAAAGGGATGACAGTGGAAAGGGTCAAGAGTACAAAGTTCTTGGGTGTTCATATCATGGAGAACTTATCCTGGTCAATCCATATATCAGCACAGTCAAAAAAGCTCAGCAACACTTGCACTTTCTAAGGAAACTTAGGAAGGCAAAATTACCAAGCTCCATACTTCAGATTTTTTATAGGGGCACCATTGAAAGTGTCCTGACCAACAGCATTGCAGTCTGGTAATGGAGCTGTAACAAACAGGATCAGAAGGCTTTCAAGAGAGTTTTAAGGTTGGTAGAAAGAATCATTGGCTCTGGAAGATCTACACAAATGCTGGTGCATTGGCAGGGCCAAAAAGATTTCCAGCGATCCAACACATCTTGCCAATGGTCTGTACACTTGCCTGCCCTCAGGCAGGAGATAGAGAAGCCTGCATTGTAAGACCACCAGAATAAAAAAAAAACTGTTTCTTTCCGCTCTCCATTAGACTGTTGAACTCTTGGGAAAAACGAACCATGATGTCTGTTATGTAACTAGCCTATGAAGGGGCTTATTTTATGGATGTGCAATAACTAAGTGTAATACTAAGGTAGCTCACCTACACACTGAAGGACTGTAAAGTGCAATATTTCAGTAAAATCATAGATATGGTGCTATTGTTTCAATTTTTATTTTGACAATATTACCTTCATATTGTTCCTTGTCTTTCTTGTCTCCTGTTCTGGTATGGGTGTGGGTCACTGCTGTCCTACTTTACTTACTAATTGCTACTTATTAAATTTCTGCTATGACAGTTTATTAAATTTTCTCTGTTTATATGTGCAACTGTTTCCTGCATTGAGAATGAAGCATTGTAATTTCATTCAGCTACACTGCTGTGTAGTTCTGAATGACAACAACGTTTTCTTTGACTTTGAAAAAATAACTGCAATTTCTTTAGTCCTTATTATCAGATGGACCTTCTCTTCACCACACTAATGGAAACAAAGATCTCCTGTAGTAGCTTGTAGGAAGTATAGATCGAAATTAAACTCCCAAAACTGAAAAAAAAAATCCCACAACATTCATTCCACTCTTACAAGGAATGGAATCCCTAGTCCCTAGTTCACCATCTTATCTCTCTGCTAAGTGGCTGGGCTTGAGCCAGTTAAGCAGCTCAGATATACAGCTGTCCTTATTCCTGAACTGAGTACTGACACAGAGATACGCAAGTGTGATGGGTGACATAACTTTTGACCAGCATGCGTCTATTGTTGTAAGAAAGTCCTTCTATATCACTTAGCTTATAAACAAATGGCTTGTGTCTAGATCTAGGGATGCGATTATCCCCCCTTTACTCAGCCCTCATTAGGCCAGTCTTTGAATATAATGCCTACTTTAGCATGCATCTGTTCAGATACATGCAACAACTGGAACACCCACAGAGGTACCTTACTAAAAGATACAAGGCCTAAACAGCATGTCCTACATATGTCCTGCATGGATCAACTTAAAGCCCTGTTACTATACTTGGTACATTATTGACTACTAAGAGGTGACTTGTGTCTGGCATACAAGGCATCTACTGACCCAGTACATCAGCAAGTCAAATGGCATCAGAAATATTTGGTCTAGGGATCTAAACCTCTGTAACATCAACAGAATAGTTTGGAGGGACAGTTATATTTCACAGGTACACCACTGCTAAGGAACACACTACATGCTCCCATAAAACAAAGTTCATCCTTGTCCATTTTCAAGCACAACTTATATCTATGGATGGGAAACAGAAAATTTACCCTAGGAATGCCCCTGTACTACTAATTGACAGATGCAGCTCCTAAATATATTACTCTATGCATGGGTCCCCTCAAATTATTTATGCTAAGATCCCGGTTATTTTCATTAGTTTTTATTCAGCATGAGATGGGTAAGGCCTATCTATAACCAAATGGGATAGGTTATTTCAAGCAAAGAAAAAAGGAAATTAGCTAGGCTAAAAATGGTCAGCAAGGGCAACTAGCCTAGTACTTACCTATGAGTCCTCTCCAAACATATTCAAACTGAGTTTCCATGGCAGGTTATTCAGTCCACACTCCACTCTGTAGCACCAGCAAGCAGACACAAAACCAAAGTTAAAACAACTACAGATTTTTTTTAAGTTTCCTTATTAGTTAGGGTTCTTCTTCAGTTCTTAGTTTGAGTTTACATGTAAACAAAAGTCATATACATTAGCAGGCATCCTGATTCTCAGGTACCAACCCCTACTGATATTATAGTTAACTACTCTGCATATTTGATGTGGCTGGACCTAACAGGGAACAGTCAAGCTTCTGAGTCCATTTTGAAGTCAACATTTGGGAATACTCCTATAACCTGCAAAAATTGCAGTTTTTTGAATGAGTGCATGGTACTTTTACTTCAGTATTGAAAACAGTACAGCACTAAACATTAGTAATTTGACAAAAATGGGAAATTTTCCAACTTACTCATATGTTAAGCAGAAAGTGTAAATTACTGTTTTAAACAGTACTTTGGATCAACTGATAACTGAAGAAAGAAATAATGTAAATTTGGGGAGGATGACAAGAGGTAAAAGTAAAGGGTTATATTGGAAATACAATGACTGTGTTCTAGGCTTCTCCTTTTAGAGACAACAAAGTTTGTTTGGTGGCTGGAAGAAAGGCTGGGGTGTTGGTTACTGTTTCTTCATGTTTAACATTTTACCAGGCTAAAACGGCATTGAAGAAAAAAGGAACATTGTATAGAAGGTATAGTCTTAAGAAATTATATAGATAAATAATGCAATAGCAAAAAGATGAAGAAAAGCAGATATTTGGATATATCAGCAACGTTACTAAAGAAACCAAAATTGCAGCAAGCAAGATAATTCTTAAGGTAGTCATTTGAAATTTTGGGACCCACATGAGTGAATTCTGAAATCTAGCTGAATCTAGCTTTGTTTGTATAACTTGAGCACTAATCCAGGCATTCTTTAAAGTATTCAATTGTATTTATTACTGCTTGGTAGTAACTTGATTAAAGTGTAGATATCATTCTAAGTCTTTTGGATTAAGCACTTGGGCTTCAGACCAGTTGTTTTACATTAGGAAGGTTTGTGGCCTGCACTGTGGTGGCAGGACAGGTAGCTTACATCCTTCTAAGTTAGGAACTGCTGATTGAGGGCTCGATGTCTGTTATTCTAAATGTGTATTAGTTCTGGTTTAAGCATTTGGGCTTCAGGCCAGTTATTTTACATTAAGAAGGTTTGTGGTCTGCACTCTTGTGGGAGGAGAGGCTGGACTCTGCCCTTCTGAGCTGGGAATTTCTGGTTAAAGGCTTATAGTGCCTGCATATTTGAACTGTTTCTTACTGAAACTGGTACACCTTGTTTGCTGTAGCATAGACTAGATCCAGGCCTGCTGAATATAGCTTTGTTTGTATGCTTGTTGTTTGTTTGCTTGTTATTTCCCTGAAATGGTAATTCCATCTAAAACGCGGCTTTTCAGTGCTTCTGTGGATCCTTAGTGATATCCGCATTGCTTACTGTACTTATTTCCTTGTTTCACTTGAAAGAAAGTTACTGTTTGTCATTTTTGCATTTAAGTTACCTGTAACACAGTGCATTTAAGTTACCTGGCACTTGCTCACTAAAGCAATTATATAAGTCAGCACTAAAAAATTAAAAGCACTACACCCTCACAAACTCCCCTTGAGTACCTTGTTCCCCATTGGCCCTTTTTTTCAATTATAAAGGAATTCCCAATACTATTCTAGCATGTCCAAAGGTCAGTTGTCAATCTCCTCTCCGGTCCAGCTGGTGAATCTGGGAATCTTGAGGCAATGTTACAACTGCCTCATGTACACATACAACCCTCTCCTCCTCCCAACAAATTCCAATACATGTGAGAGATGTAACCATATAGCCAAACTGGAGGCTAAGCTCTCTCAACTCAGTACTGGCATAACCAGTCAGGAGGAGAAGGAAACCACACTCACTACAATTCCAGTCTCACATAGACCTACCACGACAGCAAACCAAACACATAAACACACAAAAACATACTCTGAGGCTCTAAATAAAAATCTGCCTAAGCAGCAGAGACCTCCAAAGCAGACACCCAAGCAACCGCTGCCCCAAAACAAAACACATGCAACACATAGCTCACAAAGGCAGTGTGACAAACAGTCACAGCCCTTAAGGCTAAACAACACACCTGATACACTTGTAATAGGTGACTCTATCGTCAGACACACTGACGTCCCGCTCACCAGGCTGAACAAGGAGAAGGTCATGGTGAGCTGCCTGTCAGGCACTAGAATCCACCACATAACACAAGCACTCAGGTCACTCCAAGGCAAGTACAAATATGACTCGGTCATTGTCCATGCTGGTGTGAATGACCTGAGACGTACCTCCCTGGACTACATGAAAAGAGACATAGAGGAGCTCTCTGAGCATGTAGCCCTGGCTGGTATGACCCTGACCTTGAGTAGCATCTTACCCTCACCAAGAATGATGCCACAATATGAAGACAAGATGATCAATTTCAACAATTGGCTTAAGTATTGGTGTCATTCAAAGGGGATCCAATGCCTGTCAGCCTGGGATGACATGCTCGACAAGCCACGATGCTTCGCTAGGGACGGCTTGCACCTGTCACCCCTGGGCTTTTGGATATTGGCAAAGGCTCTTGCTTCCCCCATAGTGCCTTTTTTAGGCAAGGCTCAAAAGACAAACCCACCTCCATAGGTATCACAAGGGATAAGAAACTAAGAGTAATGCTACACAACGCCAGAAGTCTAAACCTCAAGATGCACGCACTCGAAACTCTCCTTAGCATGGAGAACATCGATATCTGTGCAGTAACAGAAACCTGGTTCAAGGCTCCCGAGAGCACCCCAGCACTACCAGGTTATACCTCATACCATGCTTTTCGGCCCCAAAACTTGGATCGAACCACAAAAGGAGGGGGAGTATCAATATTCGTCAAAGATACCCACACCTCCAGGTTGGTGGCACAGCACGAAGCATCAGAGACTATCCATGTGCAACTAACAGTGGGTAAAACTGCCTTCCAGTTTATAGCTTGCTACAGACCACCCTCCCAAACCCAGGAACCCCACTTGGCCTTCCTGAGAACACTGGAAAATATGAAGGTCTCTCCAAACACCATTATATTGGGCGACTTCAACTACCCAAACATAGACTGGGAGCATTACTCTAGCTCCAACACCCTAGCCCAAAGGTTCCTAGAATTTATAAACTCAAATGCTATGGAACAACTTGTTACCACTCCCACAAGAGGGGAAAACATACTGGACCTGATCATCACCAACATGGGGACTCTATGCTCCAGACTAGAAGTGTATCCCTCACTGGTAAGATCAGACCATAAACTAATCTCACTGGATATTCACATCCCGACCCCACCCCCTGCCTAGAAAACCACAGTGAAAAACTTCTCTAAAGCAAATTTCACACTCCTCAAAACTGAGGTGGAATCCTTCAAAGCCCCCGAGCCTGTGGAAAATACGGCCCAGACCACAGAATCCTTTATAAACGCATTCTATGAACACCTTCAGGAATGCATGGATCATGCAATCCCAAATAAAACTAAGACCCAATCCTCCAAAGGCAGACGTCCTGTCTGGTGGACCCCAGCCATAAACAAACTATACAATAGAAGGAGGAAGCTTCTACATGATAGAGCAAAAGCCCAAAAAGGGAAGGCATCTCTGATCAGTATTAGCAAAAAACTATGGGCACTCATAAAATCGTCTAAGGTCAACTTCGAGAGAAAAATTGCACAGGACACTAAGGATAATCACAAGACTTTCTTTAGTTATGTTAGGAACCTGGGTGGGAATTCCCAGATATGCTCAGAATTAGTCCAAAATGACAAAAAATACATCGAACCCACAGACATTGCCAACATCCTAGCTGACAGGTTCAGCGCAAACCCACCCCCCTCCCCACCAAAAGGGCAAATATCTATCCCAGAGGAGTGCTGCCCCCTGACATCTCAGATGCTCAGGTAAGAGCCGCTCTCTCCAAAGCAAAAAACACAGCATCAATGGGACCAGATGGTGTCCCGGGCTGCGTCCTACATGAACTCCAAGAAGATCCAAACTCAAACATAAAACTACTGTTCAATCTCAGCCTTACTACAGGATATGTACCCAAAGAGTGGCGTACTGCAACAGTGGTCCCTCTCCACAAAGGTGGTGCCTCAACGGATCCTGGAAACTATCGCCCCATAAGCCTGACTAGCTTGGTCTGCAAAGCTATGGAAAGGATCATCATGGACCTCATAAATAAAGATATTGGGGACCTACAGACACTGGATCCTACCCAGTTCGGCTTTGTTAAGGGCAGATCCTGCCTCTTAAACCTGGTCAATTTCTTTGAAACAGTCACCAAGGCCATTGACGAGGGGAAGGTGGTCCACACAGCCTACCTGGACCTCGCAAAAGCCTTCGATACAATACCCCACTCGGGCATTATTGATAAGCTCACCAGCTTAAATATAAGCCCCTATGTCACTAAATGGGTTGCAAACTGGCTCAAGGACAGAACCCACTTGGTTAGAATTGCTGCAGCCATGTCAGACTCCAAACCAGTTACAAGTGGCATCCCACAAGGCTCAGTCCTGGGACCTCTCTTGTTCGGTATATATTTCTCGGAGGTACAGGCCAACATGGAAGGACTGTGGCTGACCAAGTTCGCAGATGACTGCAAACTGGGCGCCATAATCGACTCTCCAGCCGACACAAGCATCCTCCAAAAGGGCCTCATAGAAACAGACAACTGGTGTCAGAGCCATGGCCTCAAGCTAAACGCCAAAAAGTGTATAGTCATCCCCTTTGGCAAAACAAAGTGCCCACAAATTACCACATAGGTGGTAATCCATTAAATACAGAAGAAGTAATTAGGGACCTGGGGACCCAAGTTGATAGCAATCTCTCATTTGACAACCACGTGGCCAAAGTGGTTAGAAAAACATTTTATATAGCCCACCTAATCATGAAGGGATTCACATCTAGATCAGGGAGGTCATCATGCCTCTTTACTCATCCCTCATCAGGACCATAATTGAGTACAATGCACTTCTTGGGATGTACCTTACCAGACATCTGCAGCAACTGGAAAGACCCCAAAAGTACCTCACCAAGAGGATCAAAGGGCTCAAACAGATGCCATATGCTGCCCAGTTAAAGAAACTCCAGCTCTACTCAGTGGCATACCGCCTGCTCAGAGGCGATCTGTGCCTGACGTATAAAGCCATGTCCAACCCGGAATTAATGGACATGCTGCACCTCAGAAAATCCAAATCCCATCGAGCCACGCACTCGAGAGACTTGAACCTCAGCAATGAAATAAATAGGACATGCTGGAGGGACAGATTCATAACCCAGAGGCTCCCTTCACTCTGGAATAAAATCCCAGTCCAGGTTAGGCAGAGTCCCTCATTGACTCTCTTCAAGAGGAATCTTGATGAGTGGATGGGAGATCGTAGGTTTACCCCGGGTATCACTTCTGTGTCACTGTTAGACAGAGGCATAGTATACTAACCTCGAAAAAGGGCATAGCAAAATTAATTTAAAATGGGTGGCGAAATCTAAACACACTCTGGCTAGTCTTATAAATGCCCTAGGGCAGATAGCCTAGTATGAACCTATGAACCTATGAAATATGGACACTGAATGGTTGAAAAAAACAGGTGTATGTACTGAGTCAGAAATGGCCATTTCCCAGAAAATTCCCTTTTTCTCTGAGATATGGCAAGCTCAGTATTTATATATATATATATATATATATATATATATATATATATATATATATTCATATATATGTTTAGTGGGTGTGGGGTTTACCCCAACATCAGGGGGCACAGAAGGGCTTGTACCCCAGAAAAAAAAGAAATTTAATAGAGAAAAGAGATGTTCAATATTTGATCTCTCTTGCATTTTCTATTGTGTGTGTGTGTGTGTGTGTGTGTGTGTGTGTGTGTGTGTGTGTGTGTGTGTGTGTGTGTGTGCTTTTTTCACATTATGCAAAGAATGTTCCATGTTTTAGAAATGATAAGTTAAAAGTTATGATACCACCAAGTATTAAAGGGATATTAATAGTGTCTTCATTAAGTGCATCACCCCCATGGATCCCAAGTGAAACTTTCTGATCACCCACATTCAGACCAATCTTAATGGTTGCCAGAAAAGTACTGTGCCCAATGTGTAATGGGAACCTCTTCCCAAAACTTTGTATAAGTGGGGGTTAGGCACTGAACCAGGTGTTATTGTTCATAGGTTCAGAGTAGGTTGTTGATTTGTTAGAGCATTTGAAGCTTAGCCTAAAAAATTCACTTTGTCAGTATCCTGTGAGGTGAATGAGTACTACCTAATTTTGTCCCTTTTCAATGAAGTCATATAACAGGAGAAAAAAAATCTTGGCAAAAATTAGGAGGTGCAGCACCCAGCAGGATAAAATCACTTTCATCAAACTAGACAAACAACTCAGAGGACAAATAAAGTCTACCAAAGCCAAATTTGAGGTAAGTTTGGCCTCCCAGGCCAAGGAGGACCACAAAGCATTCTTTAGCTATTTCCGCAACCTCAAAGGCAATACACAACTGTGTGCATAGCTCATTGTAAATGGAGCCATCTATACTGAGCCAGAAGATATAGAAAACTTCCTGGCTGATAAATTCAGCTCCAACTTTACCCATCTCTTCCCCTCAACCTTCCCTCAGGAAATATCATCACATATAACTCCTCCTATTATCACTAGGGAACAGGTCCTTATTGATATCTCTAAGTCCAAGAACACTGCATCAATGGGCCCCTACAATATCCCAGGATGCCTTTTAAATAGCATGAAACATGACCTATCAGGGCCTCTGGAATTACTATTTAACTGTAGCCCCCAAACAGGCTTTGTGCTTCATGAATGGAGAAAGGAATCAATCACCTGTCTGCACAAAGGTGGGCCATCTACAGACCCTGGAAACTACAGACCCATAAGTCTCACTAGTCTTATTTGTAAAGCCATGGAAAGAATTATCATGGAGATGATCAAATGAGATATAGTAAACTTCCAGGCACTGGACCCAACCCAGTTTGATTTCATCGTAGGCAGATCTTGCCTACTCAACCTGGTGGACTTCTTTGAGAAGGTCACCAAACAATGGATGAGGGCAAAGTCATTCACACTGCCTACCTTGACCTGGCCAAGGCATGTGACACAATACCCCATTTTGATATTGTTGACAAACTCAAGACATTAGGAACAAACCCGTATGTCACCCGGTGGATAGCCAACTAGCTCACAGACAGGACCCAGTAAGTTAGAATTGTGGATTCCACCTCTACAAAGAGACCAGTCATAAGTGGAGTCCCTCAAGGATCAGTTCTTGGACCGCTCCTTTTTTGGCATTTACTCATCAGAAGTCAAGGCCAATGTCAGTGGTCTTAGACTGACTAAATTTGCAGATGATTGCAAATTAGGAGCTGTCATTGAATCACACACTGACACAAATGTTCTCCATGGAGTTCCTCAAGGGTCAGTTCTTGGACTGCTCCTTTTTGGAATTTACTTCTCAGAAGTCAAGGCCAATGTCAGTGGTCTCAGGATGACTACATTTGCAGATGATTGCAAATCAGGAGCTGTCATGGAATCTCTCACTGACACAAATGTTCTCCAGGAGGGGCTGACACAGACAAACAACTGGTGTCAGAGCCATGGACTAAAACTAACTGCCAAGAAATGCACAGTAGTATCCTTTGGGAAGTCATCCAACCCTGGTAACTATCATATTGACAACACACCCCTTAGAGCTGACCCAGTTGTCTGGGACTTAAGGACACACACAGATACTAATCTAGCCTTTGATCAACATGTGTCTACAGTAGTGAGGAAATCATTCTATGTTGCACAACTTATAAGCAGAGGTATGGCATCTAAGACCAAGGAAGTCATTGTTCCACTGTATTTGGAATTCATCAGACCTATCATTGAGTACAATGCCCCCTTTGTTATGTACCTAACCAGGCATATCCAACAATTGGAATGTCTACAGAGGTTCCTCACAAAAAGAATACAGGGTGTAAGTAATATGTCCTATGCAGACTGCCTCAAGGCCCTATCTCTGTATTATGTCTCCTACAGGCTTTTGAAAGGAGATCTATGCCTGGCATACAGACCATTGTCAGACCCCACTCTGATGGACCTTTTGCTTATCCACAAAACAAACAGCACCAGAATTACTTGTTCTAAAGACTTAAACCTTAACTGTGATATAAATAGGACCTGCTGGACAGACAGGTATGTATCCCAAAGACCACCCCTTCTATGGAACAGACTCCCCATCCATGTGAAGCAGAGTTCCTCCCTATCCCAATTCAAGTGTAAGTTTGAAAATTGGATGGGAAACTGGAAATTCATGCCTTGTTTGGCATCTATGTCTCTAATGGATAGAGGTAACCTGTAAATGGTTCATCTCCCAGGCCCATGCTTACACTCATCAAGGGTATCAGAACTTGTCAGAGATTTAGGATGCATGGCTAGGCTTAAAAAGGCCCTTGTGGTCATTAGCCTAGTAAACACTTATGAACCTATAAGGGTTTGAGGAACTAGACCAGAGGCGAATATATGGTTTCCATTAATTTATCCAAATTGCACATAAACAGGATCAGTGAGATGCATTGCTTTACACATAAAATAGGAATTCTTTGAGAGACTAAGAGAGAGAGAGATCTACCTGAACAGTGAGTCCTATTAATGCTGTGTGGAAGTTTAGATCCTCTGTGAGGGTTTTTGAGATATTTCTTTTATGGACGTGTTGAAGGTCACAAAAGGCTGGATCCTTCAAGAATTTGTAGGTGAGGGAGATGTTCTCCTCAAATATCTGTTGAAATGTTGAAGAGAGAAGATGCATTATCTTTGTAGCACAAAGAAGATGTGCCCTTGATTCTCTTAGTGAGGGGATGCTGGAGTGTTTCAGGCTGACTCATATAATTAGACATACATATTGAATGAGGCATTACATTCTACTATGGATCTGATAAGGGAGGAGAATAGAGGACTGATAACTTTACTTAATCTGGGAGATAAACCTCTAGAACTCACACTGGTTAGACAAAAGGCTTTCCTAGTAACAGTGATCACATAATGATAATGATCAAGGAATAGTTAATTGCCAATAAATGTGACTTGGTCCCTTATAATTGTACCAGTTTTCAAAGGGTTGTCATTTATATGGTTGGTGCATAGGTGCTCATGTTCGCTGAAGGACACAAATATTATACTTCTTGGCATGACAGGTCTGTATGTGTTAAGCCCATCTGGAGAATCTGAATGTCAGCAGAAGAATTTATGATAGCTCCAAGTTTGCAGTCATCCACAAACTTGGTCAGTCACAGTCCCTGACATTAGAGAAGTAAATACTGAGAAGTGGCCCAAGGTCTAATTTCTGAAGGTCACTAGTAAAAATCCTTTCCAAGGAGATCATCCCACCTACACTAATAGACTTCTTGTTCTCAGTAAGATAGTTTCTTATACAGCATGTTACATGGGGGTTGCCTTTAGTTTGATTAATTTGATCAATAATGCCATAATGTAGGATAGTATCAAAGGCTTGGACAGATTGAGGGAAGCAGTGTGAATTGATTTACCCATATCTAGTTCATCACTGATTTGTTCAAAGAAGTGTAGCAAATTTAGGAGGAAGGATCTACCTTTAACAAACCCAACCTGGTTTGGATCAACATACTGTAGACTGCTGACATTCTTGTTAATAAGTTCCATAATGATGTGCTCCATTTCTTTACAATAAGGTCACTAAGGCTTACAGGTCTATAGTTTTCAGGGTCAGTAGTGGATCCTCCCTTTTGGAGTGGGATGAGTAGTTGTCCACAACTTCAGCATGAACCCAGTGGAGAGATTGAGACTGTATAGGTTTAGTAGCGAGTCTATAAGGCTGTGCTTGGTGCCGAGAAGACGGCAACCTGCCACATTGCTTGGATCCCTGGAGCTAGTGATTTTTTGGCTTTAGAGAGAACTTGCACCAAACTAATCTGAAGAGGGGGTGGTGGCATGATAATATGTGGCAGACATTAAATGGAGATACAGATGTTAAATTTATACACTAATATATTGGCCATGTCTACTTGTGAAATCCTCCAAAGCTAACTGCGAATCCAAATTAGCTTCCCTAACTAAGGATAACCACAAGCCGTTCTTTTGTTACATCTGTAACCTCAAAGGTAAGGCCCAGATTTGTACTGAACTCATAGTTAATGGTACTACATATATAGAACCTGTGGATATAGCAAACCTACTGACTGACAGTTTCAGTGAAAACTTCACTCCCCTGTACCCACCACATATACACTAAAACATCCCAAACACCTGTCCCTCACCTAGTATCTCTGAGGGACAGGTCTTCAATGCCCTTTCCAAGGCCAAAAACACAGCCTCAGTGGGACCAGCCAACATCCCGGGCTGTGTTCTACATGGGTTAAAAGAGGAATTAGCATCACCATTGAGAAAGCTTTTCAATCACAGCCTAAGCACTGGCTTAGTGCTAACCACAGTGGAATGGAAAACAGCTACTGTCATCCCTTTGTACAAAGGAGGTGCATCCACGGACCCCAGAAACTATATAACCATTAGCCTGACCAGCCTTATCTGCAAGGTCATGGAACAAATCATCATGGACCTTATTAACAAAGATATAGGACATCTCCAAATGCTCAACCCCAACCCAGTTTGGCTTTGTGAATGGGAGATCATGCCTGCTAAACTTGGTGGGCTTCTAGTAGACAGTCACCAAAGCCCTAGATGAGGGCAAATTTATTTACTTATTTATTTATTTATTTCCAGTTTGATTACCGGGGATGTCCACTGGGCTCAAAAAACCCATTTTCAGTGGAGGCCCGGGGAGAAAAGTTCCATATTACAAGCAATTAAACAAAAATGAAATTATACAAAGTAAAGAGAAAAAGTACAAATGCATAATGGCAAGACAGTTCATAAGCATATTTACAAAGTTGTATAGATAACTATTTGTACAATAATTAAGTGATAGAGGCAAGAGAAGAGTCACAATTGAAGGGAAAGCAATTATTAGTTGAAGGTTAAAATTTGAATGTTGTTTATTGTGGTTTAGCAGAAATGGAGGAGAAATAGGTGGGAAATTATAGTGTCTGGAGTATTCTTAGAGAGGTGGTTAAACATTAGTAAAAGTGGAGTTCACACATGGAAGGTATGATTGCCATAGTTAAACTGCATCAGCTTAATATAAGTAGTTATTAAAGATTAATTGTTTTCAGTAAGAAGGGATGAGATCAGGGACTATATACAGTATTTACATTGTGTACATTTAAGGTAGAAAAACATTATTAATAATTTGGTGTTGAATTTGACTTAGAGGGAGGCAGATGTTTAAGGGGTCTTTAGATTTAGAGTGAGTAGGTGTTTAGGAGAAGAGCCTGGGGTGGATGAATAAGTAGAGAAGCTGTATGAGGAAGCATACATAGAAGAGAGTAAGTAGGTTAAGTAGGGAGAATACAGTTACATTTCCAGTGCTGTGTAAGGTAGGAATGAAGCTGAGTTTTAAAGTATTCATAGTTTTCAGAGATTCTAAGAGAAGAAGGGAGGGAATTCCATCTTTTGGCTAGGGAAGAAGAGAGTAGAAGGTGACCAGCAGGACATTTAGGATTGTACACAGAGAGGAGATTCTGGTGTGCAGATCTCAGGGCTCTGTCGGGGGTGTAAAAGGGTAAGATATTTGCTAAAGCAGGGCATAGAGTTGGTTTGAAGATTAGTCTGTGGGTAGTAGTGAGTTGAAGGAAGTTGAGTTGATTGGGAAGTTCTAGCCAGTTTAGCAGGTGGAGAGATGTGCAGTGGTGAGAGGAGTAATTAGCTTTAGTTGCAAATTTAGCAATTTTGTTGTAACATGTTTCTAGTTTAGAGGAGATGGAAGAGGATAAGTTGATAAGTAGGGGAGCACCATATAGAAGAGAAGGTAGTAAGTAGGTGGTGGCAAGAGCTTGTCTGGTAAATGAAGAGAGGAATTGGGAGTGTCTATATAGTATATATATATATATATATATATATATATATATATATAGACTTAGCCAAGGCCTTTGGCACAATCACCCACTAAGGCATCATTGATAATATATAGGTTGATACCCAGCTGAGTGAGTTTGTCAGGTGGGTTGCAAATTGGTTCAGTGATAGAACTCAGACAGTCAAAATAGGGGACTCCACCTCATCCAGCAGACATGTAACCAGTGGTGTTTCACAGGAATTGGTTCTGGGACCCTTACTGTTCAGAATCTACTTCTCTGAAGTACAGGCCAAAACTGAAAGACTGTGACTGAAAAAGTTTGCTGATGACTGCAAACTGAGAGCGATCTTTGAAACCCCTAGCCATGTCAACATCCTGCAAAAAGGTCTTATGCAGACTACTGACAGATGCAAAAGTCATGGTCTTAAATTTAAAGCAAAAAAATGCACTATCATCCCCATCAGCAAGGGTAATGTTCCTGCAAACTACCATATCAATAGCAATACCCTAAGCACAAAGTCAGTGGTGAGAGATCTGGGCACACAGGTTGACAGCAACCTTAACTTCAATTGCCATGTCTCCACAGTGGTAAAAAGGGCATTTTACATTGCTCATCTCATAAGTAAGGGTATTGCCTCCAGAAAAAAAGAGGTTATAACCCCCCTGTACTCTTCCCTCATCAGGTCAATAATAGAGTACAATGCTCCCTTTGGTATGTTCCTTTCCAAATACCTTCAGCAATTGTAGAGACCACAAAGTTTCCTTACAAAGAAAATTTAGGGTCTTTAAGATGTGTCTTATGCGGACAGACTGAAATCATTGTCACTTTACTCTGCATCATACAGATTGCTCAGAGGTGACCTGTGCCTTGCATATAGTGCAATCTTTGACCCAACCTTAATGGAAATGCTGCACATTTGCAAGTCAAATGGCACAAGGGTCACTAACTCAAAGGACCTTAACATAGTATGTGACATCAACAGAACTTGCTGGAGAGACAGATTTGTCTCACAGAGGTTGCCCCACCTTTGGAACAAGCTTCCTATTCATGTTAAAACAAAGCCCATCATTGGCTCTGTTTAAGTGCATTTTGGATGATTGGATGGGTAACCAGAAATTCACCCTGGGGTTCCATCTGTGTCTCTCTTGGAGAGAGGCAATAGGTGCTGATTTTAGTGTCTGCTTGGACCAGACACCCTTGGGAACAGGGGTTGAACTTGGCTAGGCTTGTAAGGGCCCTAGCCTGATAACCTCCTATGATCCTATGTGTTTTTTATGTATTAGACTGCATTGCTGCTAAAGCTTCTAAGATTTCTGAGTTAATTTGTGGCATTTTTCAGTTCATACTTAGCTTTGGAGGATTTGCTTTTGTTTCTGAACTCTGTTAATCTTTTTTTAAGTTCATTTTAGAGGTTCATGTATTAAGTTTGTTCTTAAGGACAGTAAGTTTCTCTTCTTTTTGTAAGCTTGTATGGGCTGCACCATGTGGGTTTATTCCTGAACTTGGCATTGTTCTTACGTCTGAGGGGACTTATATTTCAGTCCTACTTTGAGGTGAGAATAGAAGCTGTGAATGTAGCAGTGTGTGAGATGGAGTTATTGTGGGAAGAAAGGTTTTAAATTATATCAGGTCATCAGCTAGCTGTGACAGATTTGCATTAGAATAATCTCTAAAATCAGAATGTTTTGATATTAAATTAAGTTTTATGCTCATAGTAAATATTTAATTATTTGCTATTTGATAACTGGATAGATGGGCTGGTGAGAAGACACTATTCATCTACGCCCTGAGAAAAGAGAGATTTCAAGAAAGAATATAATATAATCATGGTCATAGATAAACAAGAAAGCAATGCAAAGACTGATAAGCAAGACAGATAGTACAATCAGAGGCTCTGTGAAGTGCAGTGCATACATATACAGAGGTTGCCTAGAAGACAGAGATAAATAATACATTTTACATAGTGTTTAAGTCATCTGTACACATAACAAACATATGCACAGTATTCTGTTAACCATAGACAGAGAATTGTCCTTGGATGGCTCGACAGAAGTTGCATGAGGTAATGTCAGGTTAAAGTTATTAGCCATTGTCTCCAAAAGACTTGTTTGAGGATTCAGAAAATACATGCTCCTTAAGGGGTCTACTTTATGCGCTCGAAACATGAAAAACCTGAATCCGAATAGCGCAACACATAAAGAGAAAACTGCGAGTACGTTGAATGTACTAAAGCGCAAAATTTAAAACCTCAAACCATCATAGTCGGCCAACCCACCACCCGCAACATACTACCTATCCAAACACAATAAAAAAAAACACATACATACAATAACCAAAACCTTACTCCTAACCCTAAATTAAAGCACCAAAATCCTACTGCTAACCCTACACTAACCCCACATACACAACTATCTATGCACTATCCTTAACCCCTTCCTAACCCTAAGGTCTGTAGCTACAGCACACTTCCCCTATGGAGCTATACCCAAATAAACTAAATATTTCACACACATACACATTACAAAAACCTACACTAAACCTTACATACATTACCTACACAAAACCTTACATACACTACCTACCTGTGCACTTACCTTAACCCCTCCCTAACCCTAAGGTCCGTAACTATCGCATACTTACCTTACGGAGCTATACCGCAGATGGGCCAACTATGCGAATTCGATATTTCCACTTTCGTGGTTTCGTTCGTTTAGCGTATTCGTGGTTCGCTCATTACGTGTCGTGCTATTCGGATTTGGGTTTTTCAGCTTTTGAGTGCTTAAAGTAGACCCCTTCTTAAGGGCTTTTGAAAAAATCTCACAGGATTCTTTATTCCTACCTTCTACAGATTGCAGACTTGAAAGGTGGTCAAGAAGGTAAAAGCAAGTTGTCTTTGGTGCTTCCATACCACAATAATTTTCTTGGAAATTAAGTTTCCTTTTTAGAGGGTAACTTAGTCTGGTTTTATGAGATTAAACATCACTGTACTGTGCAGAAACATGGCCCTATTAGTCACTGAATGCCACCTGGAGTTGTCCAGTAATTTGCTGTGATGAAGTAGGGGATGTGCTAGGAAAATTAATCAAGACATCTTATTTTCTGTCATTTCAGTTCTGTGATTATTTTTGGTTGATAGTAAAATCAGAAAGAGGAAACCAATATTCAAGTTTGGAAAGTAATAGATTTTAGCAATAGTTAGTAGGCTCTTTGAGGTAGAAGATGAGCAAGCTTGTGACATTCCTCTAATTGTGCTAAGACTCTATAATTGTGTCTATGTTTTGTAAAGGAAAGAGTTGGATCATGATTAAGTAAGGATAGTTAAAATCTCCCCAGGAAAATTCTGTTTGCTTTATTGTGGAAGGACTGACATGCCTCATGGTTGAGGTTAACATGGGGGTGGTATATTTGGCTATGATATGGTATATATATTTTTTTAACAGTAGGTAGACTATGAAGGGGCTCAAAATCTTTGTCCTTCCCAATGAGTTTAGATGTTATTTGTAATCTTTGAAATATTTACATGCTCCCTACAAGAACACAATGATTTTTGGCAGTGGGTTTAAAAAAAGAAAAGGCCTGTTAGATGTAAAATTCTTACTTCAGATTTTAACTCTGAGCAACACTACCATTGTATAGTCTTGATTTGGTTTGATGATGTTATTAGCTTGAGGAAATTGACTTTGTCTAAAAAAACACTATGGGGAAAGAAAAAGGTTTGGCCAATGTACAAAATCCATTAGGAGAGAAATAGAGGCCATCCCTAGCAAATCAGGCTGAACAGTCAATCCAGCCATATATATATAATGAACCCCCTTAGAATTGCATTATTAATGAAGTCAATAGTTAAAACCAGTATATTTTGTCTGTACTGTGGCATCATTCTTTGTGATGGCAGGATGCTTCTCAAGACAAATTTCATACCAACCTCAGAAGCAGATTCTGAAACCTCTAGTATTTCTGTCTTCATAGAATCCAAGGAGAGGTGTCTCAAGTCATTCACTCCCACGTGCACAACAACCAAGTCATCCATGTTCCCTGGGTGAAGGGACATCAGGGCTGTATGATATGGTGGAGCTTAGGAAGCAAGACATGGCTTACTGTCAAGCTGTCCTTGCCCAGCCTGGTGAGTAGTACATTTGCATATTTCACTATGGAGTCATCTAAAACTAAGATATTACCTGATTTGTTCACACAACCTCACTGCCTCAAGAGCATCAGCCTGTCAAGTGGGTGACCCCCTATTCTTCTATTATTCATTGTGTCTAGAGATGTTGCTTGCATCTAAGTGTGATGCTGACTATCCCATATGCCCAGCTTATATCTTGGAGGCCTTTGAGGTTCGGTCAGGGATTTCTTAAGCACCTCGGTATAATATGGCTTATGTGGTGATTTACTACAAAGTGAACATGGTTTGATGAGCTGAGGTTCTGTGCTGGCAAAATGGTGGGTACTAGTAATATGTCAGCATATCAGGCTGGCATTCTGGGTTAGTAAATGCTTTCACCTCTCACATATAGATTAATCTCGTAGAAGAAATAAATGGTTGTCAGTAAGCATGAGGCAGTTGTTACATTGCCTCAGGATGCCTAGTGCTATCAAGCTGGCTACAGATGATGTGGGAGATTAAGACCTCATGGCAAGCAATGTCTGTCAAAAGTACACCAATGAGGTTTGTTTTAGAGAAGGGGTTTGTATATTTATTATGAGTTAGCAAAGAGATGATGTTTGCTAGAGAATTAAGACAGTGCAATATAGATAAACGTTGTAATAGTCGAGTAGAGATAGAAGTGAAGTAGGGCAGAAGAGTTTGCAAAGCAATAAATACACAAGTGCTATGAATTGGTTTGGAAGGGTCAACTAAATTAACTCAGCTAAAGAGTTACAACCAGGCTTGGATTTCTTTTTTTTTTTAAAACTCTTTTTATTGAATAAAGGTATTTTCATAAAACACATAAACCAACAAACTAAATACAAAATCTAATACATATACAAACAAAACTTCAATTTCAACTTGGGTTCAGATTACACAACAAAGGAATTGCACACAGTGAGTAGTAGCAATAATGATATAGTGATTACAGTGAAGAAATTTTTTCCATATGTTTAAAAGCAGTATAATGAATACACAAACTGGTGCAGTTACCATAGCAACAGAGGGTTGCACCTCTGTGAATCTCAGGACAATTTGTGAATACATTATGATGATACCTAGGACATACATTTCAGTTCCACAATAAGAAACAGTTTCAAATACAATGCAATCATCAGCGGCAAATGACAATACAAAATCAGTAAATGCAAAATCAACAACTTCCTTGATACTGGAAGCAGTGACCATCAGTTTAGGCAAATGACATAACAATAAAGCAATGGGACAGTTTACTGTTTGCAGCAATGATCTGTAATTTGCCTTTAATATCATAACAGCAGACAAGTAAAACTAATGGGACAGTTGACAGTTTACAAAACAAATTTCAGCTTGGTCCAGATTCCACAACAACAGAGAAATAAAATGGAACCAAGCAAGTCCAGAACTCCACAAAATATGTATAGGGCTATTATCTCAAGTGTAATTAGCAGAAGTATGTAACTCTACACAACCCTGCAAAAGTTCATAGGTTCATAGGTAGGTACTAGTCTATCGGCCCTAGGGCCTATACAAGCCTAATCATACTGATTCCCTGGCTATTGCTTCACACAGATATTTACTTTCCTGGACCCCTGTCTAGCAGGGCTACTGATGTAATCCCCTGAGTGAATTTCCCATCTCCCATCCAATCATCAAGGTTCCTCTTGAAGAGGGCCATTGAGGTGCTCTGCCTAACATGTATTGGCAGCCTATTCCAGGGCATGGGGAGTCTCTGGGTCAGGAAACTATCCCTCCAGCATGTTCGATTCATTGTGATGGCAAGGTTAAGATCCCTGGAGTGTGTGGCTTGGAGGGATAGGGATTTCTTTAAGTTTAGCATGTCCAACAACTCTTTGACATGGCCTTGTATGTTAGGCAGAGATCACCTCTGAGTAGGAGATATGCAACAGAGTATAGCTGGAGTTTCTTTAGATGGTCAGCATAAGGCATCTGCTTTAGGCCTGTGATTCTTTTTGTGAGGTATTTCTGCAGCCTTTCTAGTTGCTGCAGATGCTTGTGAGGTACATACCAAATGGGGCATTGTATTCTATAATGGGTCTAATGAGGGATGAGTACAGAGGGACAATGACTTCCTTTTTTTCTGGATGAAAAGCCCTTAGTGATGAGGTGTGCCACGTAGAAGGATTTTATAACTGTTGTGGCTATGTGGTTATCAAAGGTGAGACCACTGTTGACCTGTGTCCCTAAGTCTCTTATTACAGTTTCAGTGTTTAGTGTGCTGCCCCCAAAGGGGACAACTATACATTTTTTGTCATTTAGCTTGAGCCCTTGGCTCTGGCACCAGGCATCTGTTTTGGTAAGGCCCTTTTGTAGTATATCCACATCATTTGGGGATTCAATAATGTCTCCCAGCTTACATCTGCGAACTTTGTAAACCAGAGTCTCTTAGTGTTGGCCTGTACTTCACAGAAGTAGATGCCAAACAAAAGTAGCCCCAGGACAGAACCCTGCGGTACACCACTTGTCTGGAGCTGGATTTGCAGTCGGCTACTTTTACAGTTTGTGTTCTGTCAGTAAGCCAGTTTGCAACCCATCAAGTGATGTAGAGATTAATGCCCAGCTTAGTAAGTTTATCTATGATTCCAGAGTGGGGAATAGTGTCGAAAGCCTTGGTGAGGTCCAAGTAGGCTGTGTGAACCACCTTACCCTCATCCGTGGCTCTAGAGACTGATTCGAAGAAGTCAATCAGGTTCACGAGGGAAGATCGGCCCTTCATGAACCCAAAATGGGTGGGGTCCAGTGTTTGAAGGTTTCCAATGTCTTTGTTTGTAGGTTCCATGATAATACGTTCCATGGCCTTGCAGATCAGGCTCGTCAGACTGATGGGACAGTAGTTCCTGGGATCCAAAGTGGATCCCCCCTTGTGGAGTGGGGTGACTGTAGCTGTGCACCACTCTGTGGGCACGAAGCCTGAGGTGAGGCTATGATTAAACATGACACATAGGTGGTGAGGTGCCAGTTCATTTTGTAGTTCATCCAGTGACTCTGCTCATGGGTCTGTGACAGTGATCATCTGCAGCCAGGTGAATACTTTTTTTGTACCAGAAAACAGTCTGACACATAGTGATAGTGTCAAAGGTAACACAATTCTTATAGATTTTTTTAACACTAAACAGAAAGTTAGAACACTGGATCTATGAAAATGATGTCTCATCAGTATGTAACTATGCAGCAGACAATGTAGCATTTCCATGGTGTAGTGAGAGAAAGTTTTTGAGGTCAAGTCTGTGTAGATGTCCTCAAGTGTGCTTGTGCAATCACAGCCCAGCTAAGTATTTTATTTATTTATTTTAAATAAGTAGAGCATTGATGTCTACAAACACACTGAGTTTAAACAAGCAAATCACTGTACACTAGCTAATTACAAAACAATAATTTTTTCACACAAAAATAGCAATACTCTTTTCTCTCACAGGCAGGTTATTTGCTAAACCAGTTTTAAATGCAAAAATCTGCCACAGCACAAAATGTAGCAAAATAAGTTAGCTCTAAAATAGTTATTTCTCAGTTGTAGAGAGATCAGAGTTTTGAAATCAAATCTGAATAGATGTCCTCAGTTGTGATTCTGTACTCACAGCCTATCTAAATAGACTTTTGATGTTGCAAACATACAGAGTTTAAACAAACAAATCAGAGTACATAGTTCAATCAAAAAAACAAATTGCCTTGCAACTAGTAATACATTTCACCTAAAACAATACCAGCACCTCTTCCTTATCAGATTTCTTGCTAAACTAGTTCTAAATGCAAATGTTAAGAAATTCTGACATACAATTAACCAAATCCTTCATCCAGGAAACCCCTCCTCTCCCCAACCTACCCTACAAACACTCCTCTTCAAACTGCTACTAACTTTAACTCCTATTTTATAGACTCCATTAGCAAACTAACCAACCATCCTAACTCCAACACCAACAGTACCTCACCCACCAACCCTCCTAAAACCTTGAACACCTCCTCAGCCTTCTTCCTGAAAACTGTATCCATCAACTACATTAAGTCCCTATGTCTTAAACCTAAGCCATGTTCCCGCTCAGTAGATGATCTCCTTCCACTCTTTCTCCAGAAAGCAGCCACTCCATATCCCTAACCATCTCCATTCTCATTAACTGATCCATCACTGAGGCCAAAGTCCCTGCAATCTTGAAATAATTCTACACCCTACCCATCTATAAAGGTGTCAGCTCAACAGAACTATCCAACTTTAGGCCCATTGTTATTCTATCGCCCCTCTCAAAGATCCTGAAAAAATGTGTTCACAAACAAATCTTGCATTACCTCATACAAGAGAACTTAATCACCCCCACCCAACATGGATTTCACCCTAGTCACAGTACCTCTGCTGCCCTCATCTCCTTCATCAACACCATCTCACAAGCCAGAGACCAGAACAAAGTAGTCTTTTGCCTCTTTCTTGTTCTCGCAAAATCTTTTGACACCATCTCTCACTCCATTCTCTTAAATTAACTCTCTGAACTCAACCATCTACCTCAATCATCTACTATTTCTCTAGTTACCTCAGCAATCATTTCCAGTCTGTTAAATGGCTTTTTGCTATCTCTTCTGAACTTCCTATAAATATGGGGTTTCCCAAAGGTTTAATACTGGGCCCACTACTATATAATATTTTCACCAATCAGTTATCTACCTCCTCTCCACAGCAATCACTGGTGCAGTATGACTCCAGTCATCACCGTAGCCAATACTCTCTCTAATCTACATACTACAACTCAGAACTCCTTTTTGTCTATTGAAAAATGGCTCAACCAAAATCACATGATCTTAAACCCAAAGAACACTAAACTCTTGCTTTTTGTCCCAAAAACAACATATCATCTAAAACCTTCTTTCTCTATCACTTCCCAAAATAGCACACACATCACACTTGAAACTCGTACTAAACTACTCGGGTTATTATTGAAGGACAGCTAAAATTTGACCTACATGTACTGAGTAACATTAAGAAAGCCCACCAAAAACTTGGACTCCTCTAAATTTTTTGTCTAGTAAAGCCAAGACAGCCATATCACATGCCTGTCTACTACAAACCCTTCTCTGCGGCTCTCAAATACTCACCAACTTACAAACCACACTTCTCTCGAAATTGGCAACCACCTACAGCAAGGCTGCCAAATTTGCTGCTGAACTGCCATACTTTTCTTATCACTGCTTAGCACTTAGGAAACTAAACTGGTTTGAGCTTCCCCATAACCTTCTCCTCTCTCAGCTTCATATAATTCACTCTATAGTGCACCAGCCATCTTTGTCCCAGCATTACCTCTGTTATCTCCTCCTATTCCCCACCCAGGACATTTTGGTGCTCAGAACAACATCTCCTTACCATATACAAGCCAAAGATCAACTTCAGTAAAAACCTTTACAGCTTTTCACCAACTGAAAACTCAAATAAACTTCCACTTGACATTCGAAATTTCAAGCCAGCCCAAACATGAGTTCAGAAATGCACTAAAAAAAACACCTAAGCAATATAAGACTATGTCAGTGTTATCATCCCCCAGACTGACCTTACTACTCTCTGCCAACCTGTCTCCCTCCCCCTCCCTTACCTCTATCACCCTACTCCTTTCTCTTCCACCTAATTGCTCTACATTACTCCTACTTCTTCTATTTTTCTCTACCTTGTACCTGCATTTTACTATAGACATAACTAAAAATTATAGTACCTAACTAGTTCTTTCCCAGTACCTAACAAGTTCTTTCCCACTGCTACTATTCAGGTGAACTGAAGATAAAGAATATACATTTTTCTTGCAAAATTTACTTTGTACTGTAATAGTCTGTATATTTCTGACTTTTAGAAGCTATTTGCAATCTCATGTCATCTCAATTTTGTGATTTTTTTTGTTTAAATTTTGTAAATCATGGTTAATATAGCTACGTTTTATGTTTTCGTAGTTATGCATTTGAGTGTCTATGTATTTGTGGAGCTTTTCTCCCTGGGTTGCCACTGAAAAGAGCTTTGACCCAGCTGGACTAACCCGGTCAACAAATGTCAAATAAATAAATAAATACCATTATGAATATCAATCTTGCCTATAGTCAGCTTTTAATTCTTACAAGTATTCTTGATAGTTGATACAGAGGTATGGGATGTCCATAGTCCTAAATTCCCTGATCCAATGGTCAAGGGTATCCCTCTTCCTCCTCCTCTGTAGGTCATTGTAGTGATGTCTACATTGGTGACCAGTTCACAGGATACTGGTGGCACTGGTTACAGCCTTGGGGAAATGATCCCAAGCTTCCAACTTATACTGGGAGTAAGAATAGTCCCCCTGCATAAGCCTGGTACTGTGGTTCTTAATTAGGAGTCCAATAAAAATTTTGGACTCCTGGACACCCTATCTCTGAGCCCTAAACCTGACACCTTCCCCACAAATGCCTATGTCTGCCATGTATCTAGAACAATGGAGAATGATGCTTTCCTACCAATTCCAGTCATTAAATTTACTGGGAGTGCACACACTGTTTAAAAATGTTGTGCTCTGCTTACCATCATACAAGCAAAGTGCTCAGCAGTGCACATATCCAAGCATTGTGTTTTCACGATGGTCAGCAGAGCACAACAGTAGCAACCAATGAGGCATTGCATAATTACAATTGCAATTTCAAGGTTATTGGATGTAAAGGCAGTTCTGTATGTGTGTTAGGCAAATGTGAAGGCCATGCCAGTCCAAATAGCAGAAATATACTTACATAAATATAGTACACAATATACCCAAAATCATACATGTGATAATAAATGTGAAAATATATAGATATATACATAAGTGATGCAATACTAGTGTCTCAGCCCTCATACATATAATTAATATCAGCACCACTATGTCAAGTATCATAAGTGAGACTGACTATATTGGGAAATGGATCAACAGCAAAAGTGTATGGAATATCCTGTATACAAACCCAGGACCATGTGTATGGCAGTCCTACACTTACACCTGTTGCCACAAAAAGGTTGAGAAAGCACTTGTCTATATTGCAGTTCATTGCTATAACCTGCAATGTTACAACAGTAAAACAAAAGTCCATCTGTACTCCAGCACTAGACTTATACCTGCTGCCACAGGACTACTTACATGGCATTCCCTATTTTACTAATAATTATTAAGGTCTCGCTGTTAGCCACCATGCAAAATTGTTTAGCGAGTTTGTGCAATGCCCAGAAGAATTAACTGAATGCATCCAGTTTCTATTTTTAGATGCCTGGGTCCTCTCCTGCCAGTTGTCCAGTTTGCACAGTGCTGCACTTCTCGCAAATGAGATAATCACAGCCAAACCTGACATCCATTTTTCTATGGATCTCGTGTTTGTGTTAAGCAGTGTATCACACAATTGGTGCTGCCCCCCCAAAAAAGGAAAAGAAGGACAGGTACTTGAAATGAGGAAAAGCAATCTATAACATGCACACTAGAAAATGTTAGTACACATGAGATATTTCTACATAGGCCTGGACAGGAACTCTCACTCTAATGCACTTTCAGAACACAGGATGGGTGCCTTATCCCTCTTTGCCACACAAACAGCCTTACAGCAGAGAACTGAACTCAGTTTGCACACAGCCAACTGCAACAGGATCTACAGTGACATAATATCACACAAGTGTTGTTTGTACATTTATTACTTTTGCTTGTAGTGCACCTAGTGATCATACAAGTTGTCATGATTATTGCTTACAAATATTCAGCTCCGTCTTACACTTCTGTGTTTGTTGGCCATTCTTCATTTATCTGAGCAGTAATCTGAGACATGCAGTGTGTAAGCCATTTTATATCATTGACCTTAAAATGTGTGAGCGTATTAAGGGTAAATAATATCATATGCAGTTGCCAACAAATGAAGGGCAGGTTGGATGTTAAGGAACACAACCTGTGACTTGTGTGCAGCTTACTTACATTTCCAGTCTTACATCTAACACTATGCAGATCTAACCTGACACACCTAGTGGAAGTAAGGCAGCCTGCAGTGCTGTTGTGATTTCCTTCTCCCAAGCACTAATCCTTCACAGTTGAAATACATTAAAAACAAACACTGAGGGAGTGTCTGCACTATGTTTACATCTCTACACCGATCCAATTTTTTTGGATTCAGCAATTCTAACAACTTCACACCTCATTTGCATCTTCATCATACTAACAGCCTTGAAACTACACCATATAAAATGGCAACCTTGTAGCTAGACAAACTCATAGTGAAGAGACTTGTTTATGTTGTGAAGACTGCGGATAGTGCTATTTCTTCAGGATATATCAGTACAGAGAAGTACTGAACTTCAGAAGGTATGTTTCCAATTGGGTAGCTAAATACTGCATATGCTGGAATGTATTTAAGAAAATTTTGAAGCAAAGGCTTTTACATTTGTATCTGTATGCATTAGTTAGATGTGTACTGATGGTATGGGCATGTTTGTCAAGCCATTTCAGCGGTATACATGATTGCTAAAACCTAAAACTAGAATGCTGTGTGCTAAATATGTAGAAATGTTTCAGGGACAGCTTTGATAGCACTTTTAGGAATTTCAAAGATGGCTTGTTAGCAAAATGTGTCCTTTTTCTGTTCTTTTGAGGGGGATTAAAGGTGAGTTAAAGTTATGGCACAAACAAAAGTTCACTGTTCTTTTTGGGGGGGGGACAAAGGTGAGTTAATATTATGGCACAGACAAGGATATGTTGCTCTTGTTATGCTCCTTGTTTTGCATCCTGCCTGTTGTTCCTATTTCATATCTCTAGACTGTTTTAGGTTTCTCCAGTAGAAAATACTGAGTGGCTACCATTTCTATTTGTTCTGCAAACAGTTATTTTGTAGTTTTATGATAACTATACATATTATCGTTTTGTTGTCTTTTAGGGCACCTAGGAGTATGACATCCAGGCATGCCAGTCCTTGGAGAGTCCCATTCATCAATGCTGAGAAGCAGGTGATTGTGGATGCCTTTAGGCAAAATTGGAATGAGGACAGAGAGATATGGCATGTAAGCTGCAAATATGGGCCCAGATAGTAGCTGACGTGAATGCCATGGGTGGCTTCAGTAGTATTATTGTGCAGGTGTGCTACAAGGCCACTGACATGATCACATCTGCACAGAGTAGAGCAGCTGCAGGGTGCCATGATCAGATGGCTACTGGAGGAGGGCCTGCTAGAGAACCTCCACTAACACCCGATGAGGAGTTGCTGGCCAGTACTGGGATCCAAACAGCTCCCAGGAGAGTGCAGTACAGCATGTGTTGGATGTCAGAGAACAGTTTCAGAGACAGCAAGCACCTCCCAGTAGGAGCTTCCAGTTAGGCTTTGGTATCTGAACAGCTGAATACTGTTATATAGTAAAACAATTGAAATCAAGAACTTACTTCTATGTCACATCTCTTTTTCTTGGGGGTGGTGGTTGAAGATTGCTAAAGTTATTATCTTAGGTTGGAGTTCAGCCACATTCATGTTGAAAGTATAGTTAATGGACTTGTAAAGGGGTAAAATTATTACCCCTCGTGTTACTGTTAATTGTGATGATGTTGCTCTTATCTCCTGCCTAACTTCTTCCAGGACCACTCAGATTGCAGAGGAGAATCTCACCTGCAGATGGTAAGCCAATCATTTTTATGTCAGTACTACTGAGCAATTTAAAGAAATATTTTAGTGTGCACTGTTGATATCAGACCTGTTGTGTGTATTGCTGTACGATCTACAATAGTGGCAGCATGGTTAATTGTTAGCATATCTTACAGTATGGTAGTGTAGGTATTAATTTATTCCTTTGTGTGTTGCTTTTTATCACAGGGGATCATGGCAGTGAGACTGCGGGCCCTCTGCCACCTGTTGTCAGTGTATCAGCAGACTCTGATGATGATGGTAGCTAAACTGAGGCACAGTCAGGGGGTGCAGATATTCAATCTGATACGGAGGCTAACATACAGCCATCCCATGCAGTTCCATCAGACACAGCCAGTAGGCCTATGCCTACCCATTCCAGTGAGGCCACAGATATTGGACAGATGGAGGGCAAGGCCATTGATCAGGGAAGTGTGGCTACTGTGGCTTCAATGGCTTTTGAGTCTGGCCATAGCCAAAGTGTGGGTGAGGTGCCACTCAGGAGGATTGATAGGGGTACTTGGATGGGGCCTGCTGTCCCTCCGCCATCTGTTGTAGGTGCCTCTTCTTTTGCCACTCAGTGTATGTTTAGGGCCATCATGGAGGCACAGGCATATTTCCATTAGTACTTCAGTCAAATGCTCAGGGTTGTAGATGTGGCACAATCTGACATGTGTGACTGCCTCCACTGTGTTGCTGATCCAATGGATCAGATGAATGACGTTGGAATGAGCAGTGTCTGTGATGGAATGTCTGCTTTGAGGGGAACAGCATCCACATGGTCGTAAGTCAGCCACATCATTTACTGTCAGTCAATGTGGCCCTGCCCAATCACGCTCTGATAGTGGCCAAACTTCCCCTGCTCCATCAGTGAGTGTGCTGTCCACACCCAGATGTGGCAGGACATGGGGTTATGGGTCTGGGAATCCCTGTGAAGGGAACTCATCCAACATATATCAATCCCATTCAGGTAGCAGTACTGTATCTGACCATGGGTGTGGATGTGCCAGTACAATTCCTGGTCGGGGATGACAATGATGAACTGCCACTTCTGTCATGCATAGCTCACACCTGTCTGACGTACCAAGACATAGAGCCAGCACAGAACTTGGCTGTGTTCATGCAGACACTCATACACCAATTTCACCTGGAGGACTCCTACAGACACACACACAACAGTTACTCATTTTGTCTCACTGGCCATTTTTTGGTATATCCACCTGTCTGCCTGCTTCTCTTTTTTACTCACACAAACTCACCAGCCTTTTGTGTCAGCCTAAGCTTCCCACCCCATCAGACAACACTCTGTGCAAGTTATGATAACTGTGCCATATCCTTGTTTCCCATCTTTTGGATTCAGGAATACATACGCTTTGTGTCTGATGCTCAGGGTGCATAGTTAACTTAGTGCTTAGTATATCTGCATTTGTGGTGTTGAACTGCTAATTGTCCCGTTGATGTACATATTGGCCCTGGAAAGTTAGACAGTTGATAGCATCAAAATTTCCCAACTTTATAGTGCATGATCTTGCGAGGGTTGTAAAGTCAGAAACTGCAATGTGTATCATTAATTTCTAATGTCTCTCTAATGTTTTTTCCAGTACAAATGCATGGTGCTAAACTGAGGACATGCAGTAATCATCAGTACCTTTGAGAGGTATGGCTGTGTGAATCTTTCATGCCTGAGGCCTACTACTTAGTAATGTACAAATATAAGTCAAATGCTGTCAAATGTCAAAGTACTTTCTATACAAATCTCCCACCTTTTACTTGCTTACTGTACCAACTAATGAAATACAAGGATATGCCACACATTCATATTAATAAACAACGCACTCCAGGTTCAGGACTTACCTTGTAAATGCAGCACTTGCCACAGTTTTAGCTCTGGGTTGACTGTGTCTAATACAATTGGTTCACAGCCAATACATGGGGAGATAATGGCTATGTGAGTTGCCTGGCATCAATGTCACTATATGTATGTGAGCAGTAGGGAGATTTTAGTCACCTAGGTGTTGAGTGAGTTAATGTGCTGTGTATTGTAGCTGGTGGTTCAACCCTCTGACTCCTCATCTGCCTGTGGCACTGGTGACCTTGGCCTTGATGGTGGGATGTGTGCATCTTCCTTTGCTGATCCTGCTGAAGCTGATTCCTTAGGATTATGTTGTGTAGCATGGCACATACTGTGACTATTTCTGTACATGTCCTTGGATTTTTTGCAGGCTCCCCCAGAGGTTTCTAGGCAGTGGAACTGTGACTTCAGCAGCACAAACTCATGCTCTCTGATATTTATGGTTTGAGCATGTGCCTCATTATGGCATTCGTCTGTGGATGAGTGTGCATTTCTGATGGGTGCTCATCAGCCACAGTTCTGGTGCATAGCCTGCACCCGCCAGTAGATGACCCAGTGGATATCCCCCATATCAAACATCTGGTACATTATGGAGGTGTTCCAGATATGTTAATTATGGTAACTGCCAGGGTTGCCAACACACATGTTCAAGATGATTCCCTTCACACTACACATGACTTGGTAGTTGATTGAGTGTTAGTCCTTTCTGTTTATGTAGAGCCTACCCTGTGCCCTAGGTGGTGCTTTCATTTCTATATATGTGCAATCTATGGCACCCACTTCTTCGGGGTAGTGTGCTACATGGTAGAACTCCTGCAGATTTCTGGCCCTCTCCTCAGAACTATGGGGAAAATATATGTGGTCACTAGCGTGTTGGAGCATAGCATTCAGGAGTTGGTAGAGGATCCTGGATGCTGATGTTTGTGACACCCCCAGCATGTCCCCTGTTGGTCTCTGAAAGGTACCTGTAGCTAAGACTGTAAGGGCTTCACATACTTTTGTCTCAACTGGGATGGGCTCCCCTCAGTTGGCTCTGGCTCTGACTTGAGGACGTCAGATGTTGCAGAGTTCCTGTAGTGTATCGCTGTCCAACCTGTAGCAGTCTACAATTTCTACATCATGTAGGTTGTGAAAAGTTGAATGGGGCCTGAAGACTCTTCTGCTTTTGGCCTACGTCTATTGGCAGCAGAAGTAGCATTGCCTTCATCCTGTAACACATATAAATGAATGAAAACAACAGCAGCCCTCTAACATTCTGTCTGTGCAGAATCCTTTCTGTGGTTGTATTCCAAATGTTTTGGATTTCACAAAAGAAACTAGCATGGAGTCTACATGGATGTTTTATAGCTTGTTGTATAGCTCCACCATGTTGGATTTGTCAATTGGCATGCAATTCAGCTGCTTATGCTGTAATTAGCATGCCACAGAGTTTACCTTGTTTTGCATGGGGGTGCACACCTCTACAAGGTGCTTTCTAAATTTAAAATTGTCTGCTGCCATGTTCACAGTGAAAAATGACTGTGTAGGGCTTTATTGAATCCCCCTGAATAACTTTAGTTGATCAGACTACAGGAAATAATGTTATTTTATCAATCATAAGTTTGAAGATATAAAAAAAGCATTGTGGGGTGACTTAAAAACTACTAATAAACAAAAAATAAAAGCCACCTTGTCCAGTCAACAAGTTAATAGAACTTAACTTAGAGTCTCTTAAAGAAAATAGTTAAAAACCCCTCTGAAAGGTTTAAAAAGTTTATTTAAACATTAAACGCTTTCTTTCCAAACCATTAACCAGGACTTCTTCAGAACAACAAGCCATTGAAATTAAATTCTTATATAGAAAATATGGAACCCAATTTTCTAATTAGCTACAATTACTTCTTAAAGAGAAACTTCTTAAATAAAGCATATACTGTAAAATAACCATGATGAAATGTAAATTTACTAAACATTTCCATAAAAGTAATTCACAAAATTCAAGTTTGGTATTTTGGAAGTGGTGCCCTACAACTGTAGGGGAGTATGATGGGAGTTAGAGTTAGAAATTAAAAGAGTTGTAATGGCAAATAAAGTTAAAAGTTACCTTTCCTCCAGGCATTAATTTTATTCTAATGAAGAAAGCCCTTGATTTATAAAAGGTGTTTCCAAAAAGATGAAATTTAAGTTTGAGATTTTTGCATATATGTTTTTATCTTTCCATAATTACAAAAATGTGAAATGAATATATTTTACTAGGTTGAGGAAGTTCAGGGATATGAATATAATTTGTAGCTTTTTTAAAGTATTTTAAACTTAATCAGTGTAATAAACAAAGAATGGTCAAAGGATGTTTTATGGAAATGTTTAGTAAATTTATATTTTATCATGGTTATTTAATGGTATATGTTTTATTTAAGAAGTGTCTCTAAGAAGTAGTTGTGGCTAATTAGAAAATTGGGTTACATATTTCCTATATAAGACTTCAATTTCTATGGCTTGTTGTTCTGAAGAAGTCCCAGTTAATGGTTTGGGATGAAAGCGCTTAATGTTTAAATAAACTTTGTAAACCTTTCAGAGAGGTTTTTAACTGTTTTATGTAAGAGGATCTCAGTTAAGTTCTATTAACTTGTTGACTGAAGGTATAAAAGCCATTCAATTTTTATTGATTATAAATTATTTTATAGAAATGTGTGCATTCTCTAAAATTATTAGACTTTTTACATGCATTTTATTTTAATTCCACTGCATATACAAAAATGGAATTATTAGCTCACAATCTATCAACATAATAAAAGGAATTATACACCAGAGCCCATAGCAAGGCATATCCAACAAAATGAAACTATTAATGATTTGAAAGAAAATGATACAAACTTGTCAAAAATTGTGAAGTTTGAAAATAATATATTAACAGAAATAAATGTTAACCAGTATATTACTGGAATATATAAAGGGCTAAAAAGCTTTATATAATTATCCAAGCTCAAATTTAATTATATAATGATCAATATAATTTTAATAAATTAAGATGTAGACACATATGCAAATGACAAATGCAATTATAATTGTGAATTGTGGTACTTCTAAATATTTTGGTATTAAGTCTTAGCAACCAAATTTAAACATGGGTGTGTGGCCAAGATGCTGACTGACGAACACAGTTTTCTTCAGCTCTGTTTTATTTTTCCATTTCTGACAGGAAATTTAATTTTTATATTATTCTTTTCATTTTTTTTCAATGAATATTATTAATTTGAAGTCTTTTGTGGAAAAATATCCAAAAATGAATTTTTTAATCTTATAATTTCCTGTAAAATTTTCATTTGGAAGTTCTCTTTCTTCAAACTTCAAAATGAGTCACACAAAAGGAACCTCTCAAGATTCCTCTCAAAGGAAGGATATATAGTTTGTTCTTACCAGTTTACAAGAGCTGACTCTTAAGATGGATAAAATGGAGAACAAAATTGAAAACTTTAAGGAATGCTGTTCTAGACAAATGGAGCAGATACTAGAAATATTAAATAGACAAAAACCTGAGATTTCAGGGATAGAAGATGCCTTAAATGACTTTGAAGGAAGACTGAAAATGAGCATAACCTGGAATTTTTACTGAAACAAAACAACTTGCTATTAGAAATAAATTGATGACCTAGAGAATAGATCCCACAGAAACAGTATTAGAATTTTTGGATTACCTGAAGGTGTTGAAAATAACAACATGACAAATGTCCTAACATCTTGGCTCCCTAAAGTCCTTGATCTCTCAGAAGCTATGTCTTTTGGCATTAAGAAGGCACATAGATCGTTATTGTTGCAGCATTCTGCTCAAAGAAATCAAATCCAAGACCTACTATTGTAAGATTTTTTTCTACACAAGGTAAAAATCTAACCTAAAGACAGCTTGGACAAAGTCTCCCTTAAAACTTCAAGACCAAACAATAAGATTTAATAATGACTTTTCATCTGCAGTGATTCCCAGAAGAAATGCTTTCTACCTTTAATAAAATAACTCAAAAAATGTCAGATCAAAGTCCACCTGCCCTCAGCTAGACTGAAAATATATCTTCCAGATGAAACAAAAATCTTTGAAGACCTGGACAATGCCATACTATTTTTAAAAACAAAAGGTGTACTGGATAAGACAGAGGACATGGAATGGAGCAACAGCTCATTAAAGAAACAAGCAGAAAGAAATAACTGAAAAAAACAGTGAAAAAAGAAGAAATTAAAAGAAAAATAATCTATTTATTTACACCATTTTAGTCACTAATCTTGCAATCAATACTGTCTTTCATTAAACACAGCTCATCAGTTCTATATTATACAATGCAAAGCAGAATCTCAAATTCAACACTCATTAACATCATACTTTAAGCTAACTTCTGTTATTTCATTCTTATGTTCATAACTCTGTTTATGTGTGTAGGAATATATATATATGAAAAAAATAAATTCCATCCTCATTTAGCCATATGTGTCAAACAATATTTATTAAAAAACAGTTTAGTGCTTTCATCTTCTCTTATCCAAATTTCATCAGAACTAACATCAGAATAAGTAACAATAATTAACAATCAGCCACTTGATAAAAAAATCAAAACCAAAACATTTACCTAAGCAATTATATGTTACATTGTTTTCATAAAAAAGTGCAGTTGTGTTTTTTAAATATTCTTTAAAATTGGGTAACACAATGTATTATAATGAATAACATTTGTAAAAAAGTATATTTAATTCTTATAATTTTGCTGTCCTTAATTTTAAAATATCCCTTATGGATAAAACGCCATTTAAACCAGGTGAGTTGCATTTAATTAAAGCTGCTAAAGCAACTCATTAAACTCTAAACTGGTTTCTCAGATACCACCACTAACATTAAATGTAGCTTTCTCTTAGATAAAGAACAGACATTTCTTAAAATTAGTGCAGTAGGATACATGTCTGCACAGATCACTGTTTGCATTCTGTATTTCTGTGGATGCTCAGTTTTATGCACATAAAATTCTGGACAAACAACTTGCCAAGTAAACACCTTGGACCCAATTCCAAGTAAGTGACCACTTACACTGAGAGCAGGCTAAAAGCAGATATTTTAGAATCTGGTCCCCAGTAGTAAGATAGATAGGCATATCACCGAAGTAAGTCGATTAAATTGCAAGCAAGTCTTTCAGAATCTTGGTAGACTTACAGTGAGAGCAAATCATTTGGAATCTGGACCTCAAGTATTACAATGGTATATTCCACTGCATTTAATACATTTGGCTTAAACTGGCACAGTAATATTTAATGAACATAGCAAACAATAATGACAGACCCCACATTTAAACATGTCATGGTGACTTTACACATTTTTTTATAGGTTTTTCTTCATTCTCAAAAAAACACACACACACACTTTACTGACGACTGGAATAAGATCACCAACACAACACATCCCCGAGAATGGTGAGTAGTGGGAAAAGGGATGTATTCCCATTTCCGCAATGTGGTGCCATCTCAGAGTTGTTATATTTATATAGGGGGGTGCAAGTGGGCTTGCTCCCCTGCTATACACATTTATTTTTGTTTTTTAACTGTATTGTGGACACGGGAATACATTCCGTTCCGTAATACATATACTTACCATTGTCGGGGATGTGTTGTGTTGGTGATCTCGTCTCAGTGATCCGGTCATCGGTTATGTGTGTTTTTGTGGATCTGACATGGATCCATACATATATATATATATATATATATATATATATATGTATATATAGGTTTACTATCACTACTGCAAAAGGCAAAACATTTGCCATTTGCAATATCGAAATAAACCAACAAACCCGGAATCTAGACTCCTACACAATGTGGACCCAAATGATAGACACATTTGAGTCCACATTGTCACCGAAAACATCACGTGATATCCATATAGGAGCTGATGTAAATCAAACTCCTATACGACATATCACGTTTTTGCAGGTGGGCAAGCCCCCCCTGCACCCCCACCCCCTGCTAATAATATATTCCAACTCTGAGATCACACTACAGTGGGGATATAGATGAATTTCCAATCCCCACTGTAGTGCAATCTCCGTACAGTTTGTTGAACAAGTGTGTTTGACAACCCCATACATTTGACATTGTGCAAGCAACAATCTGATTTTCAACAGCATATGCGTCAACAGCTTGTCGTTCGCAAAACTGATAGTAAACCATATATATATATATATATATATATATATATATATATATATATATATATATAGATAGATAGATATATGGGTCTACCTGAGATGGTCGACAAGCCATTTGATCGACACTCATTTGGTCGACAGTTCATTTGGTCGACAGGCAGATTTGCCCCCTCCCCAATGTTGTGCGACCCTGGAGTTGATATATATAGTTAGGGGGGCTGTGGGGGGCACAGCCCCCCACATTGAGGGGTGTGCGGGGCAATGCCCCCCACATAAAACTGCTTGTCGACCAAATGAACTGTCGACCAAATGAGTGTCAATCAAATGGCTTGTCGACCATCACAGGTAGACCCATATATATATATATATATATATATATATATATATATATATATATATATATATATATATATATATATATATATATATATATATATATATATATATATATATATATATATATATATATATACACATAGGTTTACTGTGCAAACAAAACTGTTAGGAACATCAAATGAGAATGTCGAATGTCATAATACAAATTAGGAGAAAATGTCAAATCTGCTGAACGAATTTGGCAGATTCAACATTTTCGCCAAATATCGAATGTGATATCCATATAGGAGCTCAGGTAAGTGTAACTCCTACATTTCACATCACGTTTTTGCAGGGGGACAAGCTCCCTGCACCCCCCTGTGGGGGAGCTGTACCCCCACATCCCCTGCTAACTATATATTCCAACTCCAAGATCACACTACAGTGAGGAAAGGGATGAATGTCCTAATCTACACTGTACTGGGATCTCTATTCATTACTTCGAGTTCATATCAGCAAATGCACAGTAACATTCACTGATATGAACTATCATTCATGTGATGGCTGGTAACATGGGAATTGGAAATATGCCATTTAATTTTCTGTCTTCAGTGAATCTGTGTTCTTCATTTTGATAGTAAACCTATATACATATATATAAATATAAACCTAGGACTTTCTTGAATATATATGAATGCATTATTTTTAAAGGTAACCCTCCAGTTTTCAGTAACAATTTTTGGATGGTAACAGCTATTTCAGTATAAGGAACCATTGTCTTAATTTACCCTTTACCCAGATTAATCAGCACGATTGGTTTTCCAACATGTGTAGTTTAAAACAGGTAGAAATTTAGTCTGTCTTTTTACAATTATTTCATCTTTAGTTTCAGTGACCAATGTCTATGGTTACTCTCTGTCCAAAAATAAATTCTTAAGATTTTCAAGTACTTTTAAATGTACCTGTTTTTCATATAATATCCTGGATATTCACCATTTGGCCTTTTATTACATTTTTCTTATGCCTAAGTATTTCTGAGATAAATGTAATTACTAAAATACAAAATGTATGCAGCTGTCTTGCTTTTGTAAAAGGTCAAGAAGACTACATCATTATCCTAGTTTAAGGGAGTGACTAGCCACCATGGAAATGTGTTTGTTTTTGAAAAGTCAGGGTTGCACATGAAAATAGGGTAGTATGATCTCTAAAATCTAGCTCTTGCCCTTCTGTGGAGAACAAATGGGCAAAGGATACTGTCATTCCAAGCAGAAAATATAGGGCATGCTTAAAGGAGAATAAAATGTGTCTTTCTCTCTGCCCTGTAGGAGCAATAGGAGAGCCAAATGAAATAAGAGATGAAGCCTGATAGTAATCATGTGGGAGGATACAAAAAGAAGTCTACATCACATTTTAATTGCTGTAAAATGGTTGCAGTTTGCAATGAAACTTGAAACAACAAATTGAGTGCAAATAATTTTTATGCCGGCTTTCTCAAAATCGTCATAGGTTCATAGGTTCATAGGTAGGTACTAGGCTATCTGCCTGAGGGCATTTATAAGCCTAGTCACAGTGTGTCGGCTTTCGCCGCCCCATTGATTAATTAACTGATCCTCTGTCAAGCAGAGCCAATGAAGTGATCCCAGGGGTGTATTTTCTGTTACCCATCCACTCGTCAAGGTTTCTCTTGAAGAGTGTTAGTGAGGGGCTCTGCCTGATGTGATTTGGAATTTTGTTCCAAAGCATGGGGAGTCTTTGTGACAAGAATCTATCCCTCCAGCATGTTCTATTTATTGTTGTGGTGAGGTTTAGCTCACTGGAGCGCATGGCTCTCAGTGACTTGGATTTCTTTAGGTGGAGCATGTCCATCAATTCTGAGTTGGACATGGTTTTGTAAGTCAGGCAGAGATCACCTCTGAGTAAGTGATATGCCACTGAGTACAGCCAGAGTTTTTTCAGTCAGGCTGCATAGGACATATGTTTGAGGCCAGTAATCCTCTTGGTGAGGTACTTTTGTGGTCTTTCCAGCTGTTGGAAGTGTCTTGTGAGGTACATCCCAAATGGGGCATTGTACTCTATGATGGGTCTAATGAGTGACTAGTAGAGGGGCACTATAACCTCTCTATTTCTAGATGCAAACCCTTTACTAATTTGATGGGCCCTATAGAAGGATTTCCTAACTACTTTGGCAATATGATTGTCAAAGGAGAGATTACTATCTACCTGGGTCCCCATATCTCTTATTACCTCTTCTGTATTAAGGGGGCTGCCACCTATGTGGTAATTCGTCAGTGTTTTGTTTTTCCCAAATGGGATGACTATGCATTTTTTGGCATTTAACTTGAGGCCATGACTTTGACACCAGGTGTCCATCTCAGTAAGGCCCTTTTGGAGGATGTCCATGTCAGCCGGAGAGTCAATTATGGCTCCCAGTTTGCAGGCATCGGCGAACTTGGTTAGCCATAGTCCTCCTGTGTTTGCCTGTACTTCTGAGAAGTATATGCTGAACAGTAGGAGTCCCAGGACCGAGCCTTGCGGGAGACCACAAGTGACTGGTTTAGAGTCGGACGTGGAGCCTGCTATTCTTACCATGTGAGTTGTGTCTGTAAGCCAGTTGGCAACCCATCTCATGATGTAGGGGTTTATGTTCAGGCTGATGAGTTTTTCTGTAATACCTGAGTGGGGAATGGTGTCCAAAGCCTTGGCGAGGTCATGGTAGGCTGTGTGAACCACCTTTCCCTCGTCTATGGCTTTGGTGACTGCCTCAAAGAAGTCAACCAGGCTTAGTAGGCATGATCTGCCCTTAACAAAGCCAAACTGGGTCGGGTTCATAATAGAGATATTCAAAATCATGATCTTATGACAAAAAAATTACATATGGGCAGTGAAATAAAAAAATCCATTCCTCAGTTGTGAGCCTGATATGACTACCATTCAGCAGTTACTCTTCAGTGTTACTCACCTTGTAAAAATGCAAACCACCTTTTTTCGTTTAGTACTACTAAAGTGTACAATTTCAGTTTGGTTCTTCTGAATTTAAATAATGACCCTGTTTATTAAACAATACAGGACACCTTTGCACCTTTTGCTATTGACTTACCCTTTAGGATTTTCAGCATTCTCTTGAAAGATGTGGGGATAAAGAGCTGATTGTGAGAGTATTTACCTCCACTGCTCACTGGTGGCATCTAGATTAGCAAATGTCCTGATTTCTGTTTGTATTCTGTGGATCACTATTCTTGGTGTAATTTGTAACAGATTGTGAGATGTTAGGGCAAATGATTTTCAGAATATGTATTTAGCAATGCAGTGAAATAAAATATAGTGACAAGAGTACAAGAAAGTGTTTACTGTTCCAAGCGTATACAGGACAGCCCAAAATAGAGCTCTAACAACAGAGTACCTATTTTAATTTCCTGTGAGCAGACAATGCTTCAGACATGAGAGATATTTTACATTTCTATTGATTGATAAGAAAAGCTTCCATTATGCTGCCTGGCAGCAACATGCAATAAAAGAGCATGAAATAAATGAAATAACTATTTCTAAATTCAATTTTATTATCAGGTAAACACAGTGACAAAAGAATATAAGAGTACAGCCCTGCTGACAGCTGTCATAGTTGCTGCAGGTTGAATTACATATCAGATAACACACAGTGGGGCTGGAACCAGTGTAATGTAAAAGCATATTTTATAATAAAATTAACATGTACTCACCAGCCATCCATTTGCAATATGGTCATTTTGCACTATTAAATGAATGGAAAGGAAAAACCTCATGGACAGGCTTAAAGGAGTTCAGTATCTTATAACATTTAAGTGTTAGGCTAATGGCTATGGTTAGAACTGTTATTGCAGGATGGAAATCAAGTATAACTTTGACACAATATTTAGTAAGACATTCAGCATTACAATAGCATACAACAGAAAGATATATGTATACACACACACACGCACACACATGCACACATACACATAGACATATGGGGAATGGTGTAGTTGGTACTACTTATTGCTTTGAAACAATTGCATCTTTACTCCCTCCCTCCCCTTTCAGTGAGCAGTCCAGAGGTCTACTGTAGTCTTCCACGGGCCCACTCTAGCTGAAAATACCTGCAGTCAAGTCCCTCCAAGGGTGCATCCATTTATGTATGTCCACTTTATCTGTATAGGATAACTGTTACCAATTTTCTTTGGTTACCCCTGTGGTAGCTACTCTCTAGCTCACCTGCAGACCACTCCCTGTTGTTCTCTCTTCTCTACATTTGTCCTGCTCTCCCTTTCTTCCTACCTCCCTTTGGCTATTCTACTCCTATCTAAAGTGTACCTCCTGTCTGCTAGACCTCTCTTTCTTACAGTCTGCCTCTCCTACCCAGCTGTATACCTTACCACTCCTCTATACTCTTCCTGGCTATTTCTCCAGCTGCTATATTACTGTGCCCTAACTTTTAATCCTACTGACCTCATTTCAGGCCAGCTGCCTCCGATTTTGTAGTTGAAACCCCCTCCCTCTCCTGCTCACATACCTGTCCTACTTACTTGTTTCTCTGATTGTTTTCTGAGCCTTTTCTTTGTGGGTGTAGACCCACTCTGTTTGCCCTCCCTATGCTCTGGATCACTTTGCTCCACTACTCTATCCCCATTCCCACCCACTCCATTACAATTTCCTTTATACCAACCTCTCCCTCCCCTTCCTGTCCCACTATCCTCTCACACACAACTTCCTGCCAATTAGCCACTCCCACCTAAATACTCTGTCAATCTTCCCGACATCACTGTCTACTCTTCAGTGTTCTACCTACTGTTCCACTCCACCAAACACACTCTAACATGCAACACCTTCTTATGCCTACTACACTCTTCCTGATTCTCTCTACCATCACCTCTTATCACTTCCACCTTTTCAGCCCACCCTTATGTTCTCCTACCTCTTACACACACAACATATTTCTAACTACTTCCTCATATACTATCTCCCCAGCTCTATTCAACTTCACCACCACATGTCTACATAAACTCTCCATACTCCGAGTCCTTAAACCTACCTACAAACCTAAGCCAAAGCTATACAAACTCTATCTACCTTTTGCTACACTCTCTTTTCTTAGAAAAAGATTACTCTGCTTTGATGACATCCATCCCAACCCAGATCCCTCTTCATCTCCTCTCTGACACCCATCAAAACCACTCCCACCCTGACCTCCTGACACACCTCTCACCATCTCCCTCCTCAGACACAAAACTCAACCCCATCTAAATACTTAACTATATACTCACTAAATATTCAGAGCCTAACAAACAAAATCACTGAGCTGCACTCTTGGATAGCTCATACTACCCCCCACATTCTTTCCCTATCAGAAACTTGGTTAAAGTCACAAATCTCTAACAGTGAAATACTTCCACCAGGTTATAATATCTTGCGTTCTGACAGAGTTGCTAAAAAAGGGGGTGGCGTAGCCATCCTGTACTCCAACAGCCTCAACCTCTCACCTCACCCCTCCCCTATACCTGACTTCTACCCAGCTGAGCTTATTATCCTTAACTGCCATTTGAATCATCATAAAAAATTTGCTGTTGCTTCCATCTATCTCCCTCCTGGTAACAATCTGACCATCCTAGAAAACATCCTATCCTGGTTCTCCCACACCATACCATATGAAACCATTATCCTAGGTGATGTCAACATAGACTGGTCCAAACTTTCTACTGACTCTCCTCAACTCAGTATCCACCTACATGGCTTACACCATCTGATCTCATCCCCCACCTGCTTCCACAAAACTTCATCTTCCAGCTCCACAATTGACTGGATTCTCACCAACTCCCCCCACCACTACCACAGTCCCACCACCCTACCTGATTCCCTTAGCGACCATCTCCCTACCTCTATCTTAAGATACTATTCCCAAACCCCACCTCATCAGAGATTGTCAAAAACGATCTTCTTTCAATAACTCCCAATTTAACTCTATTCTCTCTAGTATAGACTGGTCCATCCTTAAACATATCCCCCTCAATGATGTTGTAAGTATGTTCAATAACATCTTCCTGAATACTCTGGACTCCTTAACTCCCTCTAAGAAAATCAGAATTAAATCAAATCATGCTCCATGGCTATCCAAGGAAACAAAGTCACTTATGAAACAAAGAGGCAGTGCTAGGAAAGCCAGGACTAAAACAAAAGAACTACCACTTCTTCTCAAATATAGACAACTAAGGAACCTTGCTAAAAAACAAACTACAAAAGACAAAAAAGTCCTACTATAGCTCTGCTCAGCTTAACAATAAAGCTAATCCTCGAAAATATTGGTCTACTCTGAATAAAATCCTCTATCCAGGCAGTCTCTCTAACCCCTCCCCTTACCCAAACACATCTCCACAAGAAACCGCTACCCTCCTAAAAAACACTTTATTGATACCTCCCAGAATCTCATATCCTCTAACCCAAACTCCACTTCATTTACCTACCCCCTCCCAACACTCCAAACTCAACTCTGTTTTCCTTTCAGCCAGTTCCTATTGCTTACATCAAAGCTCTACTTCTTAAGCTCAAACCCTGCTATCCCTCCACTGACAATCTACCTTCTACCTTCCTCAAACTAGCTGCTGACTCTATTGCCTATCCTATATCTATACTAATAAATAGATCAATTCTTGAGTCAACTGTTTCCACCCTGTGGAAATCTTTCTTCACTATCCCTCTACATAAAGGTGGAAACTCAACTGACCATGCCAACTACTGACCCATTGCCATTCTATCCCCCGTCTCTAAGATACTAGAAAAATGTATTCACACACAGCTTCTTAACCACCTCCTCCAGCACAAATTACTCACCCCCACCCAACACTGACTTTGACCCAACCATAGCACTACCACTGCCCTCCCCTCCTTCATTCACACTATTTCTGAGGCCCTAGACAACAATAAATGTGTTTCCTGTCTCTTCCTCAACCTGTCCAAAGCTTTTGATACTGTTTCTCATCTTCTACTACTATGCAAACTTGCCAACCTTAACCTATCCTCCTCCGCCCTTCTTTGTTTCACTAGTTACCTAACTAGTAGGCAGCAATCTGTCAAATGACTCTCATTCTCTTCACCTTTCCTTCCCATCCCCACATGTGTACCTCAAGGCTCCATCTTAGGTCCCCTTCTATTTAATGTCTTTACCAATGATCTCTTTACTTCCTGCAAAAAATCTTCCCTCATTCAATATGCTGATGACTCTACACTTATCTCTCTCTCAAACAACATCTCCAACCTCCATACCCTAACCCAACAAGCCTTTCTATCCACTGAACAATGGCTATCAGACAACCTACTGATCCTAAACCTCAAAAGACTAAACTCCTACTCTTCCTTCCCCGGTCTCTTACTCACCATAAAACTTCCTTTGTCATTAAATCTTCCAACAACACAACTATCCAACCTGATACCCACACAAAACTCCTAGGGGTCATTGTTGATGATGAACTAAAATTTAACCTGCACATACTCCAATGTATAAAAAGACCACACCAGAAACTAGGCCTACTGTATCAGAACAAAAAATTTCTAACCCCTGATGCTAGACTCACCCTAGGACAGGCACTACTCCTCCCCTCCCTCATATATGCAGCTCCAGTTCTTACCAATATTCAGGCCACCACTCTGAACAAACTCTAACAAACTTATGACAAAATAGCCAGATTCATTACTAACTCACTATACAATACACATCACTGTATTGCATTAAACTCTCTCCAATGGCTTGAACTCCCCCAACTGCTGCTATCTCAATTTCATATGCTACACTCTATTCTTTACAAACCCTCATTCTGTCCATCTATTTCTTCCTTAATATCTACCTATACTCCATCTTGGAACCTGCGTACTTCTAACCAGCAGCTACTGGACATCTACCAACCAAAAAAAATGTGTAGGCGAAATACTATATAACTATTCTGTCGCCCATGCCTGGAACAAACTTCCCCTTGACATGCACTCCATTACCCATTCCACTCAGTTTAAAAATGAAGTAAAAACTCATCTACTCAACTCCAAGACTTGTCCCTGTCATGACCCTATTTAGCCTTCTTTCACTCCTTTTACATGAATTTTACTCCATTCACTATCTGCACCTCCATGAAAGCCACCATTTACTAATTTCAAAGACTAAAAAAGAAATTATTTGTATATTTAAGTACAAACAATTTTTTTTTAGTCTTTTGTTATTTACTGTGTGATTTTGCATATAGAACTTTCCAGTGTGTGATTTTGCTCTGTGTATGCTTTCAACTTTGTATACTGACCTTTTCCTGTATAACAACTTATGTAAATTTCTTTCTGCCTCTTATATCTGTATTTAACTCAAAAATTGTTACCATTGTATTGTACTGTTAAAGTCTATTAATGGAGCTTTTCTCCTCGGGTCTCCACTGAAAATGGGCCACAAGCCCAGTTGGACTAACCCAGTTAACAGATGTCAATAAATAAATAAATAAATAAATAAAGTTATGTTTTTGAAAAATAATTGCTAACACCAGTGTGCACTACTCTTGTGGTGAGAAAGGTTGAGTGATAACCTTTAGTATACTAGGTCCCAGGTTCAAGTCCTGGGCAGTGATAACTTTTATATATGCTAATATGAAACTGTGTTAGGTCAGTGAAACATCTGTTCATTTTAAATTCAGTTATTGTTACATTTAGAAAAGGAGCATAAAGCTAAGCATGGCTTAAGCATGGGTAATGTTTTTCCTCATTTGTGCATTGCTAAGCATCACTTAAACATTGGGTTTTGAGTGATAACCTTTAGTATAGTAGGTCCCAGGTTCAAGTCCTGGGCAGTGATACCTTTTATATATATATTAATGTGAAACTGTTAAGTCAGTGAAACATCTGTTCACTTTAAATTCAGTTATTGTTACGTTTAGAAAAGATGCACAAAGCTAAGCATGGCCTAAACATGGGTAATGTTTTTCCTTGTTTGTGCATTGCTAAGCATCACTTAAACATTGGTTTTACATGTTTGTGTGATGCTAAGTGATGTGGCGTGTTTTTGAAAGTTTCAGTATGAAGCACAATGGTTGGAATGCATCCTATTTAAAGGGCAAGTGGTGGGAATTGCTTAGTATTCATTGGAGCTTAATCTTGTGTGCAGGTATGGCTGTTATGGCAGAAGTAGTGCTCTTTCAGGCACAGTGTTGGGGTGTTCAGGAGTCTATGATTTTTATTAGACTCCTGGTACAGCACTATGGACCCTGGCTGCTGCAGGTGACCTATGTTGGATCAGAATGCAAGTCTGAGGCCTGGGATAGTTTGGTCAGGGACCTGACCAGTGCAATTGGTATCCCTCTCACTGGTGAGCAGTGTTGTCACCATTATGCTGACCTCCAATGAAGGAAGAGGGGTACTTTGGATCAGTGCATCCAAGAGGCACAGGTGGGAAACACCCCACAGATATGCAAGTATGCTTTCTAGTAATTTATAAATATACAAGCAAATTCTGTGCAAAACTGGTATCCATAATGGTTTCCCTCTCTTACCACAGCTGCAGAAGAGAGGGTTTGCAACATGCAGTGCCATGCAAGATGTTTGGCCAGGATGAGGCAAGCACGTGGTATGTAAGAAAATCAATAAAGTTATAAATGAATGAATAAATTAATGATAAAATAAAAAAACAGATATTGCAATCTTAACAGTCATGTATGAAATACCTGGGACATCATAGATTTTCATTAATGTGTCAGTGCATATCTGAACTGTTAAAGTAAGTACAAACACAGTACTGTGTAGCATATCTTACAACCATTACTTAATGTTGCTGAATACCCAGATTAAGAGTCAGTGTTGTGGTCCACTCACTGTCAGAAAAATGCTGTTGATTGCAGTCAATAACTGATTAGGGTAAACATATGAGTTAACTTAAGCCCTAGGCAGCTATCCATGAGTGTAAATGCATGAATCAATAAAGTGTAAAAGGAGACAGTGCTGTGATAATGTTGTATTTCAAATAAAATGTTCAGTATTATTGTAGTCACTGCTTGTGGGTTCTAATCCCACACCAGCCAACTGAAAAACTGTGCCATTTTCAATACTGTTTTAGTATTTCATCAATAAAATAATCATACTTGCATGTAAAGTGCACACCCATATACCTGTGCCTTGAATGTCCAGCTGTCAAGTGTAATCAATGTACATGGACGTACCTCTCAACTCTCTTGATTTTTGTAGAATGCACTGAATATTGCCCCATATGTGTGGTCAGTTTAGTATATGATCTTGTTTTACTAGCCAGTCTCTGCCACATTGGTGAGGATCGATGTCAGAAAAAAATGTCAGTCCTCTGAATTGCAGGTATTAGACATCTATCTAAATGCATTTTACTGACAAATCTGTTATCCAAATCTGTTGCTACTATTATAAGAGCACATTATGTAAGAATGTTCCCTGTTATTGTGCCTTTGTTCCATTATTATGTATGGCTTGGGCCATAATGTCTTTTGCTAAGAGGTTAAGAGGTACGTATGTGAAACATGACATATCCAATATAAGCAATTTTGAATGATTGCTGGATGCAATATGATCTTAACTATAATGTATGTATAAGGAACAGGGGAGTATTTCAAATAATAAATGTCATAGCAGTTAGTACTGTTACAAGTAAAATCTAACATATGTAAAATACTTCTTTATTTAACATTTGTTTACTGGGAAAGTCTGACTTGGAACAAAGCCAATTTTCAGCAGAGGCCTGGGGAGAAACACTCCAGATACATGTCTTTGTGACATGGGAAGAAACCCACATGAACACAGGGAGGGCATGCAGACTCCGCACAGAAGGCACCCCAGCCAAGAATCAAACCAGAGAACCTCTTACTGTGAGGCGACAAAGCAACTGCTGTGCCATTGTGCCATTCTTGTACTATGTTTTGTTATAGTATCTGTGAAGTTACTAATGTTCTTTTTTCTCTCACCCCAAAACATCTTCTTTTATTTATTTAATCAATATATTTACTATTATCATTTGCTATTATCATATTATTTGGTATTACTTCTTAAGTTGTCCTTATGCATCATGTAATATTTCTTTGTTGTTGAATACATTTTCATTTACTTTATTGCTGTGTTCCTCATTTATTATTTTTCAATTTTTTTCCATTATTCATTATTGTTTTCATTTATCTTATTCATTACATTTCTTTTGGTTATTTTTTTTCCCTTGTTTCTATTTTATTTACCACAAGGTAGGCCGGTTCCTGGTGATCCATCTATCTTAGCTCCCCGGCTGAGGTACTGGGGCCCAGCACATTTGAGCCGCAGCCTGGTGGCACCACCCTGCTACTCCTGCACTACCTGCTCCTTCATTTAGTTCTGCCCCACAAGCCAGGACTGCGCCTCCCTCTGGGAGTGGAAGAGGAGTGAATGCCTATGTCAGCCATGCACAACTACCAGGCATCATGCGTAGGCTTGTGCAGAAGACTGTCAGCACACGCATACAGCAGATCGAGAGCATGCAGTCCACTCTGGTGTGGCAGTCTGGGCTCAGGTGTTGGCATCAGCCACTGCAAATGCTTCCTCATTTTCCCAACTTACCTTCCCCACTCATATATACCTATGTTCCTTCCCCATAGCTCTCCATTTTGCACATGTCCATTGGATGTACTTAATTTGGTCCAATTGGCTTGACAATGCACTTATGTTGTCATCACTCCTCTCTAGGGGGGGTGATGGTCCAAATTCAGCTAAGAATCTTTGCAAGTGCACAGTTGTTGCTGTTGAAGAAATGGATGCCTATGGTTCTTTCCTATACCCTTCCTGCACATTCCTACCTGCCTTTCACTATGTTTTCCCCCTGCTTGTATCCCATTTTACCACTTTATCTCCCCAAATTTCTTTTCTTTAAAGAATCTTTGCACACTAAGCTAAATGGCGTTGTATTATTACATGTATTTGAATTTATTACTTTCTTATCTCCCCAATTTTCTTTTCTTTAAAGAATCATTGCACACTAAGCTAAATGGCATTGTATTATTACATGTATTTGAAAGCATAATAATCACATTCAAAAAGTTCACCTGTGCTCCCTTTCAAACCCAGTACCATCTGATTTGAGCAATAGTGCATCAACCCACCTAGCCATATAGCCAGTTAATTGACACAGGTGTTTAAGCAAAACATAGCTATTTGTCATTTTCTCATCATTAAGAATGTTTACGTAATGCTGACCATCATGCATCAAATCTGCTAAAAGATTAATGGAAAAATAGGAAATAACTGGGACTATGGTAGAGAAATACATCACTATAAAGTCATACACATGGTAATAGATGTTAGTGAGGTATGTAACAGCAGTTCAATGTGGAGTTATCTGTACAACATGTAAAAACACACCTGCTATATTACTGAGTCAGTAGCTCAATCTGTGAAATGCTTTAAAAACATTTTTTTTTTGGTTCATATGGTCCTGTGTTCAAATACAGCTGTGTCTAGCATTTCAAATACATGTATGTGTACATCACCATTATAAGTTTTGATATATATGACTATGTCATCACCTATTTTTCCGCCCAATGCAGTACAGATGGAATGTCTGCTTCTAAATAATGCAGGTCAAAGGCCTACAGATAGGAACACATTTAACTATTGCTATTACAAGCATAGAAAGTGCCTAGAATGTCAGGTTATGCATTAGTATGAATTCTCAGAGGAATCTGAAGTATGTAATTCAAATGTGGCCCAGTAATTCCAAACTGCAGTCCACAATGATTTGCCAGTGATATTCTAGACAACCATAGGTGTAAAAGTAACAGACATATATGGAAGCTATGCTAGACACAATGGTTGCAAGCACACACATTCCAGATAATTACCATTACAGTACACATGACTTGGCAGTTGCCAACTGGTTGACATAATGGTTAATGTCCCTCGTCCCTACCTTGTTCTAGGACACACAAAGCATGTTGCCTTTTACTCTGTTAATGATACCTTTGGCTAACATACTTACCTTAAACACATATCCTAATTTCCAGTGGGATGAGTTTTCCCAGCCTGGCTCTACCTGTTAATCAAGGCTGTCAAAGGTCCCACAGTTACTCTTCTGTGTTGTCATCCTGCAAAGTCTTCACCCTCTCTGCCTATGCCTATTGCCAGCAGCTGCAACAGCTTCAGCCTGTAGCACATATGTAAAAAGTAGCTGCTACAAACGTTCTCTCTGTGCTGATGTTGTATCTTTACCCCACAAATGTTCACCCCAACATATAAGAAAGGGGATGTAATCTGCATCGATGCCTTATATCTTGTTGAATAGTTGCATGGGATTGGCTGATTATACTGCAGATCAATGTATAGACAGTATTTAGCATTTCTGAAGCACAGATTGGTTCAGATGCAATCAACTGTTAATGAGAACCATCATAAAAAGGCAAATTTCTAGCTAAGCAAACTAGTATGGATGAGAGTTACTTAAGTATGTATCCGTTTTGTTTCCTAAATGATGCATATCTTTGAATACTCTTAGGAAGAATATGGATCTGTAAGCCTTTGTTAGAACTGTACTGATGACATGGCATGGAACTCCAACCTTGTTAGAGATATAGAGGATGTAGAGTACACCAATGGTATAATGCTGTGTGATAACTAGGTACATGGGTCTCCTGGGTACTTCCTTTAATAGCAGTTGTAAAAATACACTGCTGTTTTGTTGGCACTATTGTTTATATTTCTTTTTTTGTGTGTGGGGGATATTTTCTGCTATGGGGCACACTACAAAGGACTACTGTGTTGGGTGTGTGAGCATAAGTGAATATCTGTCATGGCACAGACAGGAATATGTCATTATTGCTACTATCCAAGTTGCGTCCACACCCTTTGTATTTTTGACCCACTATTGAATATAAGATGTGTAATCAAGCAGTGAATACTGATAGCCTTCCTTTACTGCTGTATCTCTACATACTTTATTCATACATATGTGATCCTTATATGTGTTCTCATTTCTTTCTATTTCAGTAAACATTATGCATGCACATCACAGGCCACCATTTTCTGAGGCAGAAAATGACCTCATCATTGAGGTGTTGAGACAACATTATCAGGTCATGCTGTCCCAAGGGAGGGGAAATAGGTCAGAACATGTAACCCTGTGGGATGAGCTGGTGCACAACATCAGTGCTGTGGGTCATCAAAACTGTAGCTACTAGCAGGTGCGACACCGTGCAACAGACATGATCAATGCAGCACGGAGACGCACAGCTGTGGCCAGACATCATCATGTCACTGGTGATGGGCCTCCAGCAGGACCTCCTCTCACAGCCACGGAAGAATTCCTGGCAAACTTTGCTAAACAGGACAGCTCCCAGACATCCATCAGCCAATATGTTGTGGACATGGGTGCCACCTGTTCCTCTGAAGAGGAGCTTCCAGGTGTGCTTAGTTAAATCAGCAGTACAACAGTGTTGCATTCATCCTGTCAAGGTAGGTGTGTGTGTGTGTGTGTGTGTGTGTGTATATACATACATATATATATATATATATATATATATATATATATATATATATAGTTTTACATTGGTGGCAGGTGTTTTTTTTTGGGGGGGGTAAGTTATCTGCAGGTTTAAGCTCATGTACAGATTGTCATCCACATACCTTTCAGTGAGTGTACTCCTGCTGCTGGTAAGCAGAACACTTATGTCAGAGATGAAGATATATTTCAGTGTTATTAGCTGAAATGTCATCCCAGACCTGCTGGCTGGATTGGTGTACTGTCTGCATAATTCTCAAGCTGTACAGATATTTTCTGAATGGCAACAGTTTAGAGTCATACCTCTGCCTCGTAGGAATGACCATAGTGAGTGACTTGAAAATGATTGTTAGGACATTAATGATTGCCATAATTGTCAACTGTACAGATTTTTGCAGAATGCCCACAATGTACTTCATTTATTTTTTGCTCAATATTTTGTGGTTTTCTAAATAATTATTTCAAAATCATTACAGATTGTAGTTAGAAAAGAATGTCAACATGTCCTGCTCTGTGAGTTTGGGAGGAATACAAGTCTGTAAATAGTGACAGTAGTGTATACAGCTTAACATATACTGTACCATAGTAGTACAGAGCATAGTAGTGCAGGTATTAATGTATTGCTTTTTCCTTTTAATCACAGGTGACTAGGGAGGTTGTTCTTTGTCCCCTACACCACCTGATGTCAGAGTCTCTTCAGACTCTGATGATGATGGTGGCCAAATTGAGGCATAGCTGAGGGTTGCAAAGGCTTAATCAAGCACAGAGGTTTACATCCCTTGTCCACCCTCATTATCACTGTACACAGCCAGTATGCCTACACATACCCAGTCCCCTGATGCCAGAGATATTGGACAACTGGAGGTGGGGACATTGAACAGGGAAGTGTGGCTTCTGTGGCTTTAGTGACTGTCAACACTGGCCATAGCCAAACTGTTGGCAAGGTTCCACACAGGCAGATTTATAGGGATGCTTGTAGGAGGCCAGCTGTCCCTCCTCCACACATTGCAGGTGTCTCATAATGTGTCACTCAGTGTATGTTTAGGGCTGTCATGGAGGCACAAGCACTTTCAGAAAGGAACTCCCTACGAATGCTCAGGGTTATGAATACAGAATAGTCTGATATCCATGACTGCCTCCATAGTATTGCCAATAACCTGGACTGGTTGACTGACATAATGAAAGAAGTGGGTTTGAGACAGATCGCACATTATCTGTCATGGAATTCTCATTGTCTGTGATGGAACATCTTACTGGAGTTGAGTGTCGGTCTTGTGGTCGTAGGCAGCAACTACATCTGCTGAGAGTCAATGGGGCCACGCCCACTTATGCTCACATAGTGGCAGTACATCCAGTGCTCCAGAGGGGAGTGTGCAGTCTACACCAAGATGTAGCAGGCCATGGGCTCATGGTACTGGGCATTCCCATGAAGGGCACATAGCCAGCAGACATCAGTCACTTTCAGGTAGTAGCACAGCATCTGAACTTGGGCGTGGAGGTGCCACTGCAACTCCTGGCAGAGCCAGTTCTCATGTTCAGAGGTGGAGACGATGAACTGTCAAATCTACCATGCATGACTCCCAACTGTCCAACATACAGAAACGTAGGGCTAGCACTGAGCTTGGCTGTGTTTGTGCAGACATTCAGACACCAATGTCACATTGAGGTCACCTACAGACACACATGCAACATTTCCATGGTCTATCTTGCCTGCTTTCCTTACTTACTCATACACATGCTTGCCAATCTTTTGGGTCAGCCTAGGCCTCCTGCACACCCATACAACACCCTGTGCAAGTGAAGATAACTGTGCCACATCTCTATCATCTTTCTCATGTATGCAGGGAAATAAAGCTATTTGTCTGATGCATAGTGTGACTACCTATATTAGTATGAATTCTTTTCATCCATTGGTGCTGTTGACATGCTACTTGTACAGCTATTGTACTTTGCCAATTATACTGTGGATCGCATAATAATTTGACTATGTTAAAATAGATGCTGTTGTAAGAGCTATGAAGTCACACAATGACAATATGCCTCATGGAAATATCTGTTTCTCTTTCAAGATTGTGTAGTACACACCTATGGGCACACATCTACCATCAACATCAGAACACAGGATTGAATGTCAGTACAGAAGAAAAATGTCATCACAATGGTAATCAGTATAGATTCATGGGTTCATAGGCTCATAGATGTTTACTAGGCTAATGAAGACAATGACTTTATTAAGCCTAGCCATACAACCCAGATCTCTGACAAGTTCTGATACCCTTGATAAGTGTAAGCATGGACCTGGGAGATGAACCATTTACAGTTTGCCTGTTGTTCCTTTTGCAGTGCATTTTAAATATTTAATTTCACACAAAACAGTTTTCAGTGATAGATCTTTAGGATGATTTCTTGACATCAGTATTTCATAGTATTTGTCTTTTACATTCATCATCTATTTTTATTGTGAATTTTGCTGGTTCACTGAACCTCATTCCTGCAAATAACATTTCCATCTCAAGGTGTATTATTGCTTATACTTTTAATTCCATTTTTGTTTCTAATACTTAAATTTGATAAGTAGACTCTCAATTGTTATATTTCTTCATTACTCTTGTGTACTCACTGTCCGCGGTGGTGCAGCGGTAGCATTGTTGCCTCACAGCAAGAGGTTCTCCCAAACGATTCTTGGCTGGAATGCGGGGAGTGCCTTCTGTGTGGAGTCTGTATTTCTTCCCCATGGTTGGGTGGGCATTCGAAAGACATGCATAAATGGGCATGCCTTCGTTGAAGGTTGAATGTTGAGCTGGCACCTTGGCATTCGTGAAAAATCTACTGCCAATAATTAGCGGACCGGAGTTCTGCTGTGGCAACCCCTAACCGAGAAAAGCCAAAAGACAACAACAACTCTTGTGTACTCACCATGATGTACCTTTTCCATGAATTTGCAGTGAATATTCCTTTTGTCTACAGGTTTTTGCCCTTTTATTTATGCTTAGGATAAGTATAAACAAATATTACTTTGATTTTAAAGGCTTTCTGATGCACATGAGTGCATACAGAAAAACTTACATACACACACACACACACACACACACACACACACACACACACACACACACACACACACACACACACCATGAAGTATAGAAAATCAAAACTATATTATACCATAGTGCTACAGTGGCTTTACACAATGCCAAAGCAGATCATTAACTTACATGATTACTTCTATATTAACTACTGTATTATATGTTAAACCATTTATAGGTGGCCTGTGTCCATTACAGACATAGGTGTCAAACTAATAATGAATTTCCTGTTCCCCATCCAATTGTCCAAGTTGCACTTGAATTGGGTTAGGGTGGAACTCTGCTTCATATGGATGGGGAGACTGTTCTGTCCATCAGGTGCTATTTATATCACAGGCAAGGTCTAAGCCTTTAGAACAAGTAATTCTGGTGCTGTTTGTTTTGTGGATATGCAGGAAGTCCAGTGTAGGGTCTGACAATGCCCTGTATGCCAGGCATAGATCTCCCCTCAAAAGCCTGTAGGAGACAGAATACAGGAATAGGGCCTTGATGCAGTCTGCATAGGAAATTTTACTTATGAACTGTATTGATTTATTGAGGAACCTATGTGGATGTTCCAGTTGTTGGATATGCCTGGTTAGATACATACCAAAGAGGACAAAGTACTCAACAGTAGGTCTGATGACTGCCGAATACAGTGAACAATGACTTTCTTGGACTTAGACGACATACTTTTGTTTATAAGCTGCACAACATAGAATGATTTCATCAATACTGTAGACACATGACAGTCAAAGGCTAGATTACTGTGTGTGTCCCTAAGTCCCTGACTACTGGGTCAACTGTTATAGGTGTGTTGTCAATATGATGGTTACCAGGGGTGGATGACTTCCTAAAGGATAGTATTATGCATGTCTTGGCATTTAGTTTTAGTGCATTGCTCTGACACCAGGTGTATGTCTGTGTCAGCCCTTCTGGGAGCACATTTGTGTCAGTGCAGGATTCAATGACAGCTCCTAATTTGCAATCATCTGCAGATTTAGTCAGCCAGAGACCACTGAAATTTGTCTTGACTTCAGATAAGTAAATGTCAAAAAGGAGTGGTCCAAGGACTGATTTCTGAGGGACTCCACTTGTGACTGGCCTCTTTCTAGAGGTGAACTCCTTAATTCTAACTTCCTGACTCTTGTCTGTAAGCCAGTTGGCTATCCGCTGGGTGACATACAAGTTTGCACCTAACCTCTTGAGTTTGTCTACAATGCCTGATTGGGGTATAGTGTCAAATGCCTTGTCAGGTCAAGGTAGGTAGTGTGAACCATTTTTCCTTCATCCATTGCTTTGGTTACCTTCCCAAAGAAGTCCACCAGGTTGAGTAGGCATGATCTGCGCTTGACAAACCCTAACTGGGTTGGATCAAGTGTCTAGAGGTGTGCTATATCTCTAGTGATCATTTCCATGATAATTATTGCCATGGCTTTACATATACGATTAGTGAGACATATGGGTCTGTAGTTTCCATTGTGCAGAGGGATGACTGTTGCTGGTCTCCATTTATGAGGCACAAAGCCTGTTTGGAGGCTACAGTTAAATAGTAATTCCAGAGGCTTTGATAGGTCATGTTTCATGCTATTTAGAAGACATCCTGGGATATTGTCTGGGCCCATTGATGTAGTGTTCCTGGTCTTAGAGGGAACATTAAGGACCTGTTCCCTAGTGATAGTACAGGGAGTTATATTTTCTACTTCCTGACGGAAGGTTAAAAGGTTGGGAGGGGTAAAGTTGGAGATGAATTTATCAGTCAGGAGGTTTGCTATATTTTCTGGTTCAGTATAGGTGGCTCCATTTACAATGAGCTCTGCACACAATTTTGCACTGCCTTTGAGGTTGCAGACATAGCTAAAGTATGCTTTGTGGTTGTCCTTGGCCTGGGATGCCAAACTTACTTCAAATTTGACTTTGGTAGACTTTATTTCTTCTCTGAGTTGTTTGTTTAGTTTGAGAGTTCTTTTATTCTGCTGTGTGCTGCACCTCTTACATTTTACCATGAGTTTCTTCCTTCTGTTATACAGACTTTTTATTCTGTGATTCCACCAGGGTGGCTTGAGTTTGAGTTAGTTGTGTACTTCTTTCTGGTGGGTACAGCTGCCTCTATGCAGCTACTGACATGCTTGTATAGGGTTTCTGTGAACACATCTGCATAGGCTGCAATGTTCTCATCATTTATCTTCTTCTTCTTCTTTCGGCTGCTCCCGTTAGGGGTCGCCACAGCGGATCAACTGTTTCAATTTCTTCCTGTCCTCTGCATCTTGCTCTGTTACACCAACCGCCTGCATGTCATCTCTCACCACATCCATAAATCTTATCTTAGGCCTTCCTCTTTTCCTGTTACCTGGCAGCTTCATCCTTAGCATCTTTTTCCCAATATACTCTGCATCCCTTCTCAGCACATGTCCAAACCAACGTAATCTTGCCTCTCTGGCTTTGTCTCCAAACCTTCCAAACTGGGCTGACCCTCTAATATACTTATTCCTAATCCTGTCCATCCTTATCACACCCAGTGCAAATCTTAACATCTTCAACTCTGCCATGTCAAGCTCTGACTCCTGCCTTTGTGTCAATGCCACTGTCTCCAACCCGTATAACATGCATTGTCTCACTACCCTTTTGTAGACCTTCCCTTTCACTCTTACTGGTACTCGTCTGTCACAAATCACTCCTGACACCCTTCTCCACCCACTCCATCCTGCCTGTACTCTCTTCTTCACCTCTCTTCCACACTCACCATTACTCTGAACTGTTGATCCCAAGTACTTAAACTCATTCATCTTCACCACCTCTACTCCCTGCATCCTCACCATTCCTCTGTCCTCCCTCTCATTCACACACATATATTCTGTCTTAGTCCTGTTGACCTTCATTCCTCTTCTCCCTAGAGCATATCTCCACCTCTCCAGGGTCTTCTCCACCTGTTTCCTACTCTCACTACAGATCACAATGTCATCTACAAACATCATAGTCCATGGAGACTCCTGTCTGATCTCGTCTGTCAACCTGTCCATCACCATTGCAAATAAGAAAGGGCTCAGAGCTGATCCTTGATGTAATCCCACCTCCACCTTAAACGCACCCATCACTCCCACCGCAGACCTCACCACTGTCACACTACCCTCATACATATCCTGTACCACTCTTACATACTTCTCTGACACTCCCGACTTCCTCATACAATACCACAACTCTTCTCTAGGCACCCTGTCATATGCTTTCTCTAAATCCACAAAGACACAATGCAACTCCTTCTGACCTTCTCTGTACTTCTCCATCAACACTCTCAGAGCAAACATCGCATCTGTAGTGCTCTTTCCTGGCATGAAACCATACTGTTGATCACTAATCATCACCTCCCTTCTTAACCTAGCTTCCACTACTCTTTCCCATAACTTCATGCTGTGACTGATCAGTTTAATCCCTCTGTAGTTACTACAGCTCTGCACATCACCCTTATTCTTAAAAAACGGTATCAAAACACTTTTTCTCCATTCCTCAGTCATCCTCTCACTGTCCAAGATTTCATTAAACAATCTAGTTAAAAACTCCACTGCCATTTCACCTAAACACCTCCATGCTTCCACAGGTATGGGAGCTTGAAATTTTGCCATGATATCATGTAACAGCAGGAGTTTAGCCTTAGAGTAGTTTCTGAATATTCCATGTTTAGCTGGGGGTCCAGGTTTTATTTTTGCTTCAAAGGAGACCATTCTGTGGTCTGACCTTACCAGAGAAGGCATTACAGTAGGGGGTGTGCATCACTCTCCCATATCAGTGAGGACCAGATCCAGTATGGTTGCACCCCTGGTTGGTGTATTGATTATCTGGTCCAGGGAGTTTGTGTTTACAAAATGCAGGAATCTCTGTGCCTGTACATTTGGTGTTGTATAGTATTCCCAGTTAATAGTGAGATAATTAAAGTTGCCCATGAATATAGTATTGAATTGGATGGTTAAGGTGTCTAATAAGTTTAAATACATGTTATGGGTTTTCTGCATCATTGAGGGGGGCCTATAGCTTGCAAGGAAGTAGTACTGGATTTTTCCTATAGTGATTTGAACATGGAGCAGCTCGAGTGCACTGTCCTGTTTGACCAGCCTTGAAGTATATTTAGTTTTGATGTAAACAGAGACATATCCACCTTAAGTCTCTGCCTGTGAAGTAGCTGGTCTAAATGTGTGGAAGGCATTATAACCTTGCACTGTTTGTGTGCTCTCAGCGACTTTAAACCATGTCTCAGTGACAGTACAGATGTCAGTATTCTCTAGGGTGAAGAGAGCTTCTGGGGAGTGGAATTTTTTGTTCAGACTCCTAGTATTCAGCAATAATACCTTCAGTTTTTCTTGGTTTAGACTTGCTATGTTGGACGTACTTTCAGTTTGACATTGCTTAGAAAAGGCACTATGGGGGAAGATGATGTTTTAACTACCACTTTTTCAACCTCCTCTAATTTCTTACGTACTTATTTTATACCCTGCTCTATTCCTTCCATAACTCTCTTCTTCTTTCTACAACACCTACTTACACAATCTATTCCCTACTTAAAACTACTTCTTACCATGGCCCCATCAAATAAACATATTTTCTTAAACATACTACTCCTAACCACCACATTGGCCTGTCTTACCATACCTTACTTACTCAGCTCCTTTGAATATCTTTCTCTCCCTGAACAAAACCATTACATCCATCAAACACTAACACCCTCTTTCATCTTCTCCCTTAACCACAGCATCATAACCTGTAAGTCCAACTATATGCTTCCAAAATTTCACAGAGCAACCCACATTAGCTATTTCTCTTCCAAAAAGACTCTTAATAACCACTATAAACAACTTAATTCTCTACAATACCCCCAGCAACACCCCCTCCTAGACGGTGATATTCATCCAAACCCTGGCCCCAATACTAACTATACAAACAACCCAACCAATTTAACATTGCCTACAGTCTCGACACTAACAAAACCATGCAACTCCATCTTCATAATCACCTTAACATTAGAAGTATTAACAATAAAATTTTCCATCTACATGCTCTCCTTGATGTACACTCATTTGACATACTATGTCTTACAGAAACTTGGCTTAAACCATCTACTCTAGACCAGGAAATTACCCCTCCGGGCTATAACATCCTTAGAAATGACTGTAAAATCAAAAAAGGTGGAGGTATAGCCATTCTCTACAAATCTAACCTCCAAATTCCCCCCTTTAATGTGCTTCCATCATTTGCCACCAATTCTGAAATCCTAACTGCCAAACTCCAAATCAATAACTCCAAATCTATCTATCTACTTTGTATGTATCTACCCCCAGGTAATAATACCAATACTCTTGAGAACTTACTCAATCACCTCTCTACCCAACTACCCCAAGCGACCATTGTACTAGGTGACTTTAACATAGACTGATCCACTTGCAGTTCTATGAATCCTACCAATCACATAAACCTCTTTGGTGTCACACAATTAATAACAACTCCTACAAGAATCCACAAACCTAGCAATAAGGAAATTATTCTGGACTGGATCCTTATTAATAGCCACCCTGAAACTTATACTCCAGAAACCCTTCCAGATGACATTAGCGACCACGTGCTTACCTACATTATCCAGGAACCCTTCCAGGTGACATTAGCGACCACATGCTTACCTACATTATTAGACAAAAAGTCCATATTCCAACTACTCATAACCTCAAAACCTCCCGCTCAAAAAAATTCTTTAATCCAGACAGCTTTCTAACCGAATTGCAAGCATGTGACTGGTCACCACTAACCCATCTAGAACTTGATGAATCCGTTACTTACTTTAATACTAACTTTCTTCAAATCCTTGACTGCCATGCACCTTATCGCACTACTAGATTAAGAACAAAATCTGCCCCATGGCTCACAAAACAAACTAGGCAGAAGATACTCCTTAGAAATAAAATCTGGGCTAAATGGAGAGCTACCAAATGCCCAACAAACCACCTTCACTACAAACAGCTAAGAAATGGCACCAAGAAGGATATTCTTAGAGATAAAAAAGATTTCTACCTTCAACTACAACAAACCTGCCAACAAACTCCTCAAAAATTTTGGTCTGGAATAAACACACTTCTTCAGCCAGGCCACACCACTACTCCAGACCCAACTGGTTTCAACCATAATAACTCCAACCAGATCCCTGATGCCTTTAATAACTACTTTACTGAAGCCATTCTAACCCTGGCTAATTCTTTACCACCTTTCACTACTTCCCAAACTAATACCTGCAATAATTCACTGCCTACCTTTCAGATACAACCTGTATCTACATCCCTCATCTGTAAACTACTTCAAAAACTGAAACCTTGCACCCCTTCTGCTGACCGTCTCCCATCTGAATTCCTACAAATAGCCGCAAAAGCCATAGCCTATCCCATCTCCATCCTTATCAACAGAACTATCTCAGAAGGCAAAATGCCTGCTCTATGGAAGATATCCCACATCACCCCTCTACACAAAGGTGGTCCTTCTACTGAGCTTTCAAACTATCGCCCTATTGCTTTATTCTCCCATATAGCTAAGATCATGGAAAAGTGTGTTCACAAACAATTACTTAACCACTTACTACAAAATACCCTACTTGCAAACTGCCAACACGGCTTTAGGCCATTCCATAGCACATCGACTGCCCTCTTATCCTTTACCGACTCTATATATAAAAATTGTAACAATAACTCTTTTTCCTCTGCACTATTTATTGACCTGTCGAAAGCCTTTGATATGGTTAACCATAACTTACTACTAGATAAACTAAATACCCATTCTCTCAGTCCTCAAGCTATACAATGGTTTAGGTCTTATCTGGAAAATAGACAGCAAGCAGTACTTTGGCAGAACAATTTGTCTTCGCTACTACCAGTTAATATTGGAGTACCCCAGGGCTCTATCCTAGGTCCCCTACACTTTTCTTTATTTATTAACAATCTACACATGAACATACCTCAAGCCACATACATTCAATATGCTGACAACTCCACCTTAATCTGTACAGCTAAGAATATAGCCACTCTGCACTCCCTTACCCAAACTGTTTTTCAAAATGTTGAAAACTGGTTTATGCAACACTGCCTCCTCCTAAATCCCCAAAAAACTAAACTACTGCTTTTTACCCCTACTCACAAATCACCTACTCCTTTCTTCACTATAATCTCTACCAATGGTACCAACATTACCCCAAATACTACAACCTGCCTACTAGGTGTAACAATTGATAATCGTCTCAGCTATGATGAACACGTCAACTCCACTATAAAGTCTGTTAACAAAAAACTTGGTACCCTCTATAGAATCAAACCCTTCCTTACCTCTTCTGCAAGAACCCAAATCCACCTCATTTCTACCCTTTTCTATGCCTGTGTTATATATACTAACCTTTCCAAAAACAACCTCTCTAAACTCTCCACCTGTTATAACAGCATAGCTAGATTCATCACAAGCTCCCCCTTTAAAACTCACCACTGCCTTAACCTCAAACAACTAGGATGGCTAGAATTGAAAAACCATGTACTCTGTCAACAATTATTTATTACTCAAAAGATCCTATACCACCCTAACAACACCCATATCCTCACCCATCTAATTACACCCTATACAAATCTATCCACACTCCGCTCTGCTAAGAAGCTTCTAGTTTCCTCAAATAAAGCTAATAAAGCTGGGGATTCACTCTTCTCAAACACTGCAGGAAAAATCTGGAACCAGCTTCCCTCAGAATTATCTACCCTTGCTTCTACTTCTCTTTTTAAAAAACATCTTAAAGAACATCTAAAAACTCATTGGCTTTGTCCATGCGCTAACCCTGACTGATATTTTCTTCACTTTTTCACTTACCCCTTTCCCTACTCCTTTAACCTAAGTCTCCAAAACAAGTTACTACTCTTTCTTTGAATTATGAGAATAACACTTGTGTTCTCTTCCCTATCTGAGACTTGTTCATACCTTCTACTGTGTTTTGTATAATTATTTAGTAGAATTTCTACTAAATCTGCTATAATTTAAAAATGTATTATTATTACTCCTTTTAGACTAATACTACTCTGTACTGTATTCCTGTATGTTTCTATACATTGTTAACTGATGTAGTTCAAAAATGTACATTCAAAAATGTATTATTGTTACTCCTTTTAGATTAATACTAGACTGTACTGTAAGCCTTTATGTTTCTATACATTGTTAATTTTGTCACTGTTCAAGTGTGGAGCTTTTCTCCCCGGGCCTCTACTGAAAATGGACATATATCCAGCTAGACTAGCCTGGTTAACAAATGTAAAATAAAATAAATAAAAATAAAATAACTAATATTCAAAAGCCTAGAGGGGAGAGGTGCAGAACATCCCTGGCAAAGCAGTGTGGTCTGTTGACTATCTCCTTCCATGCTGACAAATACTGGACTCCCTTAGAATGACACCAGAAACTAAGACAATTATTAAAGTCAATCATCTTGTTTGTATTGTGGCATCATCCTTCGAGAAGGTGAAATGCTGCCCAGTGCTAGGCTCATACCAGCCTGGGATGCTTATTCTGAGAGCAACAAGATGTCTCTCTTAATATAGTTTAAGGAGGTATGTCTCAGGTCATGTACTCCCAACTTGGACTATGACTGAGTCATATTGGTACTTGTGGCCCAATGACATGAGTGCCTGCATAATATGGTGGATCCTAGCCCCTGATAAGCAACTGACTCGGCCTTTCTCCTTACTCAGCCTGGTGAGAGAAACATCAGTGGTCTCACAATGGAGTCTCCAATGACTAGAATATTGGATTGTGTAGTGGCTTGCCTTATGGGCTTAGAGGTAGAGTCTCCATCAGATGTAGTTCTGTGTTGACGTGGGTGTTGTTTTGAGAGAGTGCATTTGGGGCTGCTGAGGGTATTTGTTATCTGTACTTCATCTAGGAGGTCTTTGTGGTTTACGAAAATTACATTTAAGTGCATCAGCATACGTCTGCTTTCTATTGTGTGTGATGGGTGCGACGTGTGTACTATTGACTACCTTACTGACTTTAGGAGTACTTTTGTGTGAGAGCTTTGTCTCCAGTGACATTGTGTAAATATATCTCTCACATACCATATCAGTTTGTTTGAGAATGAACTGGGTGTCAGTAAACATGAGGCAATTTCTACATCGTCTCAGAATGCCCATATCTACCGAGGTGGTAATGGACACAGTGGGAAAGTTCATGCCCATGGTAACAGACTCTTTTTTGTTGATTTGACAGTTGTAGAGAGAATATCGATCAATGTCACTAGTATACAGTTTACAACTATGGGGACGGTGCTTGTCACTGCAGACTAGTTATCCTGTGTGCAACCAGGTATTGGAGAAAATTCAGTCATGCTTTTACAGGAAAAAATGTCACACCAGGTGTCTGTGTCTGTAGAGAGCACTGCCAAACATTTGTGGGGAAATTAATACATAGACACTGGAAATTTAAGGATGAAGTGTTTAGGCAGCTACTCTGAAGTTAGAAACAAATCAAACAGTGCTTACAGAAAGAAAAGAATTAGCTTGTCAAGAGTGATGAAACGAAGGGAGTCACATGAATGGCTACTGCCTGGCTACTGCTAGTGTTGGTCTCACCACAGCTTCTCTGTGCCGGGATACAATGCTCCTTTGCTTCCTCTCTCACCAGATGCAAAACATTAGTACCAATCCCAAGATAAGCAGCAGGCCACAGCCTGTTTGGTGATCCACAGTCTTGTCCCAGATGATGCAAGGGTCTGTAGGCCTGCTGTAGCATTTCCCAGGTAGATGTCTTGAATAGCAACCAGACTAATCAGTTCAGTTTTGAATGTATTATGCCCTGGATTCCGATGTTCATAGGATGTGACTAGGGTAGTGACTGACCTGATGGTGATTAGGAGCATAGCTCTTGCATCACAACATCATGTTCAGTGTCAGATGACATAGCTGTCAAAGGTTTGTCTAACAAGGTCCACAGTGGCAGTGATTCATGTCAAATAACATTTTTACAGCAATTCATGCTGCCTGCCCTTCAACAGGATAATGGAGGTGCTCTGCTTAACATGGATGTGAGGCCTTCTGCAGAGGAGTGTCCACACTTGCTCAAAGCTGCAGTGAGTTAGGCCTTCTGCCCTTGCTCTGCTGTTTTACAAAAACTGTTGCATGACTACAAAAGATAAGTTCTTATTTTCAACTATTTTCTGCACTTCTGATTAACTAAGACAATATTTGCTGCATATTTGTTTAAACTGTGCAACTGTTCTTTAGGCTTAGTGAATTCATTCCTTACCTCTGTTCTGATCTTTGTCTCCTTTTTGTTTCTCTGTTTGTTCTGTTCATTTTAGTTGTTGAAAAAACACTAACACAGAGCTGAATATCTATTACCATTTGTGACCTTTGGAGCTTGTTGTACAATCTTTTGTCTAAAGAGGCCTAGCTGTTTCTTCATGAGAGGGGACACAGTCTAGTCTGATCTGGCTAGAGTTACTACTACAGGGCTCTGTTTTTTTTTTGTTTGTTTTTTTTTTTATTGGATAATTTGGTTGGTTCCTGTTTCTCTGCCTTAAATCACAAGTGTGTAAACCAGTTTGTGCTTCTTGATCAAAGCTGCAGTGAGTTTGGCCTTCTGCCCTTGCCCTACTGTTTTACAAAAACTGCTGTACAACTACAAAAGATAAGTGTTATTTTTAACCATTTTCTGTACTTCAGATTAAGTAAAACAATATTTGCTGCATATCTGTTTAAACTGTGCAACTGTTTTTTAGGCTTAGTGAATTTGATTCTTACCTCTGTTCTGATCTTGTAACCCACAAACCTGCCTAATTGTTGTTGTGGTATTAAAGCTCTGTGTCTTTTGAGTTGCCTGCCTCTACTATAAATTTGATATTGGGCAGTCTCCCCAGTCCCATTACATCAGCTCATTCTACTGAGTACAGTGAGATCAGTTGTGAAGGCCCACCCCTTTAGCTTCTTATCCTTGAATTATCTTCTGACTCCTCACTTTCGACTTAAAAAACCTTGTGCCTCTTCCTACTTCAATTTGCTTGTGCTTAGGTGTTCAACTGCATTTAGTTTGATGCATTTGTTACTGCTTGTTGGTTTGTTTGTGTCTTTCGGCTTTTCCCGGTTAGGGGTCGCCACAGCAGAACTCCAGTCCGCTAATGATTGGCAGTTGATTTTTACGTTCCGGCTTGCCAGACCTGACGCACAACCTTCAACAAAGGTACTCCCATTCACGCATGTTTCCATGCAGAAGACGCTCTAGCTGAGAATCGAACCGGACAACATCTTACTGTGAGGCAACAATGCTACTGCAGCACCACCACCGCTTCTTGTTGGTAACCTTATTAAATTGATGACAATATTCTACTGAATTGCTGCTTTGAGATGTTTTTTACTGTTGTGATTGTGAGCTAATTTATCACATTTGCACTGTTTTAAAGCAATTTACTGATTAACTGCATTTCATTACTGTTTAACTGTATTTCATTGCTATTTACTTCAATTCATTAATGCTTAACTGCAATTTACTGCACTGCATTACTGTTTAACTGTACCTTTTCATACTGTGAGTTCTGTTTTTGTTGGTAAGTAGTTAATCTGTACTTTTTGTGAGTTTTACTGCGTTCTTAACCCTTAAATTGAGTAGCATACTCTGGATACAGATTTGCTGCATCCATAGCTGCAGCTGCACTGTTTTTAACCCTTTGTGAGGTATTCCAGCTGCATATTTTCCCTTAGTAGCACTTGTGTGATTACCTAGTAGTTCTGCTGTTAGACCTTCCACCCTTAACCCTCTAAGCTCTCACTGGCCTCTCTCTCTCAGTTTCTGACATAATATGGATGGACAATTTCCTGTGTTTTCTCCTGCCAGACTGGTTGATATGGGCATCCTGAGACAGTGTAGCAACTCCCTCATGTACTCAGACATTCCCCTACTACCTCCACCTAAGAGCACAATTTGTGAGAGATGCATTTATATTAAGACCCTAGAGTCAATGCTGTCTCCCTCCCAAGCCAGTATATCTGGCACTGAGAAGGTTGTTAACACAAACACCACACCTAAAACATCACCTGAACACACACTCACATATGCTAAGGTCCTCAACAAAAACATACCCAAACAAAAGAGACATCCGAGGCAAAAAATACATATGAATTCCACTGCCCACCACAGCACACACCACACATAGTCCACACACCTGTGTCTCACAGCCACTAAGGCCTAAACATAAACCCAAAATATTAGTCATATGAAAGTCCATTGTGAGACACACAGATGTGCCCCTTACTGGGCTGGTAAGGAGAAAGTCGTGGTTAGTTGTTTGCCAGGTGCCAGAATCCACCATATCACCCATGGACTCAAATCTCTCAACAACAGGTACTGTTATTGCTCTCATAGTTCATGTTGGTGTGATTGACTTCAGATGTTCCTCCCTGGATTATATGAAGAGAAATATGATTGAACTCACTGAACGTGTGTCCCAGGCAGGTATGTTCTTAGCCTTAAGCAGCATTCTACCATCACCCAGAATGATGCCGCAGTACAAACAGAAAATGATTGACTAACGATTAGCTTAGTTTCTGGTGTCATTCCAAGGGGATCCAGTAACTGACAGCCTGATAAGACATTACTGACAAACCATGATGCTTTGCCAGAGATGGCCTGCATCTCTCCTCCTTGGGGCTTCAGGCTCCTGGCAAAGGGTCTTGCCTCCCTATAGTGCCTTTTTTAGGCAATGCCATGAGGTCAAAACTACCAACATTAAAATTTCATCAAAATGTAAATTAAAGGTCATCCTGATAAACGCTACGAGTCTAAACATGAAACGGCATTCATTGCAAGAATTCTGTACCCAAGCATTCTGAACCCTGGAAGATGCTGAGATTTGTGCAATCACAGAAACCTGGGTCAAAGCTGCGGGAGCACCCCAGCTATACCAGGTTGCTTATCCTATCATACATTCAGACCCCAAACCATGGGCAGCAAAGCAAAAGGTGTTGGAGTTGCAATATATATAAAAGACATACACACCTCCAGGCTGGTCAAATAGTGTGATGCACAGGAGACACTCCAGGTGCAGTTTACCATTGACAAGACCCCTGTTCAAATCATAGCTAGCTACAGGTCCCCAACTTTGACTCAAGATGCCCACTCCACCTATCTGGATCTCTGCGAATCTATCAAGATTCAACCCTTTACCCTGATCCTGGGCAACTTTAACTACCCAACCATAGATTGGAAGAACTACTCATGCCAAAACACAAATACCCAGATACTCCTTGGTTTTGTCATTGCAAATGCTTTGGACCAGCTGGTTGACATCCCCACAAGAGGTGAAAATATATTGGGCTTGGTCTTAACCTACATGAGTGACCACTGCAGTATCCTTACAGTTCATAGGTAGGTACTAAGCTATCGGCCCAAGGGCCTAAGTAAGCCTAGCCAACAAAGTTCCCTGACTTATGCCAACCCAAGAAAGTTAATTTCCTGTGCCCCTGTTGAGTAGAGCCACAGAAGTTATCCCTGGGGTGTATTTCCCATTTCCCATCCACTCATCAAGATTTTTTTTGAAGAGTGTTAATGAGGAACTTTGCTTGACATAGATGGGTAGCTTGTTCCAGAGTATGGGAAGTCTCTGGGACAGGAATATATCCCTCCAGCATGTCCTGTTTATTGTGGTGACAAGGTTTTGGTCCCTGGAGTGTGCAGCTCAGAGGGATTGGGATTTCTTTAGGTGTAGCATGTCCAACTGCTCTGTGTTTGACATAGTTTTATGTTAGGCGGAGATCACCTCGGAGTAGGCGATATGCTACAGAGTAAAGATGGAGTTTTTTGAGATGGTCAGTGTAGGGCATCTGTTTGAGGCCAGTAATCCTCTTTGTGTGGTACTTCTGTGGCCTTTCCAGCTGCTGCAGATGTCTTGCGAGGTACATTCCAAAAGGGGCATTGTACTCTATAATGGGTCTAATGAGTGTCGAGCAGAGGGGAACAATGACCTTTTTTTTCTTGGATGAGAACCCTTTTGTGATGAGGTGTGCCATGTAGAAGGATTTCCTGACTACTGTGGCAATGTGATTATTAAAGGAGAGACTACTGTCCACCTGGATCCCAAGGTCTCTTATCACACATTCGGCATTAAGAAGACTGCCGCCTATGTGGTAGTTCATGGGTACAGAGTTTTTACCAAAGGGGATAACAATGCACTTTTTGGCATTGAGCTTGAGGCCATGGCTCTGACAGCAGGCAGCTGTCTCAGTGAGGCCCTTTTGTAGGATGTCAACATAATTTGGGGACTCGACTATAACTCCTAGTTTGCAGTCATCTGCAAACTTCATTAGCCAGAGGCCTTCTGTGTTAGCCTGTACTTCAGAGAAGTAGATACCAAACAGGAGAGGTCCCAGGACTGAATCCTGTGGTACTCCACTTGTCACTGGTTTGAAGTCAGATTTGGAGTCTGCAACTTTTACAGTATGGGTTCTGTCAGTGAGCCAGTTGGCAACCCATCTTGTGACATAGGGATTTATACCTTGTTTAGTGAGTTTAGCTATAATTCCAGAATGGGGGATGGTGTCAAAAACCTTGGCAAAGTCAAGATAGGCTGAGTGAACCACCTTACCCTCGTCTACAGCTTTGTTGACTGCCTCAAAGAAGTTGACCAGGTTCAGGAGGCATGATCTGCCTTTCACAAACCTGAACTGGGTGGGGTCCAGAGTTTGGAGGTTACCAATGTCTTTGTTTATTAATTCCATGATGATACATTCCATGGCCTTGCAGACCAGGCTCGTCAAGCTAATAGGGTGATAGTTAATATCTGCTAATTCCTCCAAAGCAGCAGCTGATTTGCCTAAGTCTACACCCACTTCAGTTACTCATGCTAGGCCTAAGGCATTGGAGGCAGGTGGTAGTGCGCATGTCAGCAGTGAAGCAACATGAAATGAAAATAGAAGAGAAGCCAGAAAGAGTCACCAGCTGATTTTAAACATTTCTCAGAAGCGTTTTCAGCTAGATCAACCAGAGAAAGTGGAGGAGCGGAGTGCATCGAGGGGTAGGTCTCTAACAAGGCAAACTATGAATGCAACCAAACGGAAGAATGACAGTCCAATGGGACAAGGGAAAATGAGCTGTTGATAGTTAAAGGTACTTTGAATTTGTCTAGTTTTGTTTTAGAAGCCTCACCTTTTTCCTTACTTCAGAAGGGGCTTAGTTTTATACCCACGACCAGCGATGATCTTGTGGCTGCTCTGACTGACTTGAAACAGTTTGTGAGAACTGTTAATTTAAAAATATTGTTCAAAGGTTCTGTAATTAATCAACCTGTTTGTAAAAGATGAAGTACATTTATACCTCTCAGTATTCCGGTTCTTACTGCATATCATGATTTATGTGAGGTTGAATTAAGGAAACTATATTCTGATAATGTAAAGAAAAAACGTTATAATTTGAGCTATGATGAATTTCTAGCCTTGAAAGCTCTAGAAACTGATAATAATATTGTTATTAAACAGGCAGACAAGGGAGGTTTAGTGGTAATCATGGACTGTGAGAAATATATATTATCCATGATTGCCTTACTTGAGGAAGGAAATGCATTTAAATGTATCACACCTATGGACGTCAAGAAATGTATTAGTGCAGTTACTATGATGATTTATGATTTACAGATTAATGGCGATATTGATTTGGATTTATTTCATTTCTTTACTGTATCTTGCCCAATTATTCCACAGCTTTACGGGCCACCAAAGATACATAAATCATTATATAACCCTCCCATGAGACCGATAGTATCCGGCAATGGCTGGATAACTGAGCCTATATCTGTCTATTTACAAAAGCAATTGCACCCCTTCTTATTACGCTGTAACAATGTCCTAAAAGACACTACGGATTTTGTTATTAAGTTAAGAGATTGGTTTAAAAGTTTGCATGACACAGAGTTGTGAAAGGGTGATTTTCTTTTTGTGACCTTAGATATTTCATCACTTTTTACGGTCATACCTAATGATTATGGAATTAAATCTATCAGAGAGTTTTTGACTATACAGGCCTCTTTACCTACGAGACATGGAGAATATATGTTCTTTGCTAGATGTAGTTTTAACTAACAATGTCTTCTTGTTTGATAATCAGTTCTACCTGCAGCTAACTGGTATAGCTATGGGCACATCAGTAGCTAACACATATGCCAATTTGGTATTACATCAATGGGAAATAACATATATTTGTAGTAATTCTAACACCTTGAACAGTAATGTATGTTTTTACCAATGTTTTGTAGACAATTGTTTTTTAATCTGGAAGGGGTCACCCACTGAACTATCTGATTACATTGACTATCTGAATAATACAACTACTTTTTTTAAATTTAATATGGAGTTTTCAGATAGCTTTATTACATTTTTAGATTTGAAGGTAGAACTTAAAGAAGGTTTGTTACATACTAGTATATATAAGAAAGAGGTGCATGCTGGTAGATATATACACAGGAATAGTATGCATGCTCTACATATGTTTTCAAAGGAATAGTAACAGCACAATATAATAGGGCCAATAGGCTTAATACTGATGATTCTTTTTTTCTGACACAACTTGATGAAATGAAGAGTGATTTTTTTGAACAGTGGTTATGACCCTAATTTGCTGTTAGAATTGAAGGCTATTACCATAAGGGATAGGCAGACATCACTTAGACCTATTTTTTCATTACCGGATGAGTTTGTTTTAGAGTTAGGTAAGGAGAGAGTGGATACAACTAGGATTAGATATGTTACTACATACAATACTAGAACACAGTCAGTTAAACATATCATAGAAAAGAATTGGGTTATTTTGAAGGCATTGGCAGAGGTAAGGAATGTCTTGGATTCTAGACCTTATTTCTCATATAGGAATATGAGAACTTTAAAAAGTAAACTGTGTTATAAGGATTTTAGAGGTAGTCGTAACCTCCATATTACGCTTAGGCATGATACTTTTAGCTGTATGAACTGTACATGTTCTGTGGACATTCTAGGCAATGCTAGTGATGTTTCTACTCACCCTATTACTGGAAGAGTTTATAAATTTAATTTAACAGCTACTTGTGTTAGTGTAAATGTGGTTTATTTAGCTACATGTACTCTATGAATCACCTATGATTAGTGTGTTGGATACGTTGTTTTGCCTTATGGGCTGTGGTTGAGTGGCACACTGAGTCTGTGGGCTATGTGTCATTTGGGATGTGTTGGTGGGGGGAGGTTGCTTGCATTTCTGCTTTGGACATCTCTGTTGCTTGAGTAGATTATTATTGAGAGCCTCTGCAAATGTTTTTGTGTTTCTATGTGTGGATTTTGGTGGTGTAGGTTTTGTGGGACTATGTGATGAGTGTGGTGTGGTGCAAATGTTTACCTTCTCCTCTTGACTGTCAAGTTCAGTCCAGTTTGGCTAGATAAGTGCATCTATCACAGGTTGTAGTGTTGGGTGGTAGGAGGAGATGGCTGTCTGTGTACATGAGGCAATTGCTACATTGCCCCAAGATGCCCAGATTCATCAGAGAGAAAGGAGAGAAGACTGAGAGCTGACCCTTGGACATGCCTGAATAAAAAACTATTTTCCTCTAAGCAACTGGGGAAAGTAAGTACAAAAACTGTTTATCTCTAGGTAATGAGGAAGGTTGAGCGCTGTAGTAATTTGTAGTTTATTTAGTGCTTGCAACAAGTTCTGAACAAGTGCTGAGCATGAATAAGCAAATTCAAGTGCTAAAACTAAGATTCTGGATCTGGATCTTGTTGTAGATAGGCTACCTAGTGCTTACCACTCCCACTGATAAGTTAGAAGGCTTCCCTCTAACACAGAAAGACTTGGGGGCACAGAAGCTTACAAACAGTCCTGGATACAGCAGATCTGTATCTGGACTAGACTAGTTACAGGAAAGATGGGAAACAAACTTTGAATTTATATATATATATATATATATATATATATATATATATATATATATATATATATATGTATATACATATATATATATTTTTTTTTTTTTTTTTTTAGTTAAGTGGGTTGGCTTTCTCAAAAAGTTCTCTCTGTATTAGAAAGAATGAGCTAATGACAGTAGCAAAAACACTTTAAATGCAATACAAGCTAGCACACCTGAGTGTGTAGCAATATTAAGGCAAATACAGTTTAAATAAAAGCAGAAAAGTTAAAAATGACAAAAACAAGTTTATGAAAAAATCAAATAAGAGCTCTTGAACACTTAAAAGCACACAGAACAGCAAATTAAGGTATTAAGGTAGAAGACAGTTATGTAAGAGCAGCTCAAGAAAGTATAAGTATTTTTTTGTGGAGAGGAAGGGAACAGAGCAGATTAAAATGCTATAGGGGATGTCCTTCCCAAGTGCTCTCTCTGTACACAGCAGAGGAGCTGGAACTGGTAGGAGTGTCTGCAATCAAAATATGATCTCACTGTACTCAGTTGAGTGAGCAAATGAGATTGGCCCAGTAGGAGTGTCCAAAAACAGATTTACAGCAGGGGCAGGTAATTCCAAAGCCACCAAGATTAATACCACAACAAGAACAGGGAGGGGGGTTGGTGACTAACTGCAGCTAGACAGGGAGCACAGTGTTCAAACGAAACAATTATCTACAAATTTCTAATCTTAAAAAGTGCAGTAAAAAGTATACTTAAATCAGCTTTTGTCAGTTGATTTATGCAGGTGAATCTCAGCAGCCAACCACTCAGAAGATGAGCAGAATGATTAATAAATGTGACCAGCACAGATTATAATGCAAGCAGAAACCCCCAGGCTAAGTTAACACAGAATTTCAAAAGCAGTCTAACAACTTTCAATGTATCCAGATGGCTACACTTTTTCACACTTCAGGCAACTAACTGCGGCTAGACAGGGAGTACAGTATTCAAGTGAAACAATTATCTACAAATTTCTAATCTTAAATAAGTGCAGAGAAAAGTATACTTAAATCAGCTTTTGTCAGTTGATTTATGCAGGTAAATCTCAGCAGCCAACCACTTGGAAGATGAGCAGAATGATTAGAAAATGTGACCAGCACAGATTATAATGCAAGCAGAAACCCCCAGGCTAAGTTAACACAGAATTTCAAAAGCAGTCTAACAACTTTCAATGTATCCAGATGGCTACACTTTTTCACACTTCAGGCAACTAACTGCAGCTAGACAGGGAGTACAGTATTCAAGTAAAACAATTATCTACAAATTTCTAATCTTAAATAAGTGCAGAGAAAAGTATACTTAAATCAGCTTTGGTCAGTTTATTTATGCAGGTGAATCTCAGCAGCCAACCACTCGGAAGATGAGCATAGTGTCATCTTCCCAGGTAAGATCCAAACACAAAGCGATCACTTTTGAAGTCATCATCTCCCCTGATTCCCCCTTAATTAGGGTCAAACAAAAAAAGTTCTCCAAAGCCAATTACAACCTGCTGAAGGAAGGTATAAACAGCTTCACAGCCCCCTCCCCTCCATAGGAACTGGCACATATGTCTAAACCTACACCAAAGTACTATACAAGCATTTATATAGCTACATGGAATCATGAATACCAGACAGGACAAAATCATGCTCCTCAAGGAAGAGTATACCTGCAGGGTGGACATCTGCAATAAATAAACTGTAAAATAAGAGGATAAAAATTACTGTACAGAGGTGCCTAACTGGAAGAAATCTCTCCTTAGCTCGAACAAGCAAATAAGAGCACTAGTGAAATCCTCCAAAGCAAACATTGAGTCCAAACTGGTCACATCCACTAAAGACAATTATAAGGCCTTCTTCACATATATCTGCAATCTCAAAGGAAGATCTCAGATCTGCTCAGAACTGGTGGTCAAGGACATCATATACACAAAATGCCATAGATTTAGCCAACCTGCTGGCAGATAGGTTGAGTGAAAATTTCACCCCTCTGTCCCCACCATCAGTAAATGAGGACATCCCTAATACCTGTCCCCCTCCCCTTATCTCTAGGGAGTAAGTCATCACTGCCCTCTCAAAGGCAAAAAATACAGCCTCTATGGGACCAGATAACATCCCAGGCTGCATCCTACTTGAACTCAGGCATGAACTTGCAGCACCATTAGGCACCCTATTCAACCAAACCCTGAGTACCAGCTACTTCTCAGCTGAGTGGAAGGCAGCCACTGTCATTCCTTTGCACAAAAGTGGAGCATCCCCAAATCCAGGAAATTATAGACCCATCAGCCTAACTAGCCTGATCTGCAAGGCCATGGAGCAGATTATTATGGACCTCATTAACAAGGACATTGGCAACCTCCAAACACTTGATCCCACAAAGTTTGGTTTCACCAAGGGGAGGTCATGCCTGTTAAATTTGGTTGATTTCCTTGAGACGGTCACCAAAGCCATGGATGAGGGGAGGACAGTAGACACTGCCTACACATTGACCTGGCCAAAGCCTTTGACACTATTCCTCACTCATGCATAATAGATAAACTCTCTCAACTAGGCATCAATCCATATGTTACCAGATAGGTAGCAAACTAACTGACTGATAGAACCCACCTAGTAAAATAGTGGAAGCCACTTCAAGCAGTAGACCTGTAATGAGTGGCATACCCCAGGGATCAGTCTTGTGACCTCTGTTATTTGGGATATATTTTTCTGAGGTGCAAGACAAAACCAATTGGCTAAGGCTGACTATGTTTGCAGATGACTGCAAGCTGGGTTCTGTCATCAATTCCCCTAGTGATGTGGACATTCTCCAAGAGGGTCTCATCCAAACAAATGACTGGTGCCAAAAACATGGCCTCAAACTGAATGCCAAAAATGCATCATCATCCCCTTTGGGGAGATTGACATCCCCACAATTTATCACATTAATAGCAAGGTCCTAAGCACTCAATCAGCTGTGAGAGACTTGGGCACCCAGGTTGATAGCAAACTAAAGCTTTCTACATGAACCACCTCATTAGTAAGGGTATCTCATCCATGGACAAGGTGATTATTGCATCCCTGTATTCTTCCCTTCTAAGACCTATTATTGAGTACAATGCCCCTTTTGGCATGTACCTCACAAAGTACATGCAGCAACTAGAGAGACCACGAAGGTTCCTCATCAGAAGACTCCAGGGCCTCAAACATCTACCCTACATAGATAGGCTAAAGGCCCTGTCTTTCTAGTCAGTCTCATACAGACTCCTCTGAGGTGACCTCTGTCTGGCATACAAAGCAATCTCAGACCCCACTTTGATGGGATTGCTACATACCCACAAGTCAAGCTCCACTCAAGTAACCCACATGTGTGACCTCAGCCTTGTCTGTGACATCAATAGGACTTGTTGGTGGGACAGATTTGTGTCCCACAGACTCCCCTTCTGTGTAATAGACTTCCCTCTTCAAATCAAGCAGAGTATCTTATTACCCCTTTTTAAGCACAACCTGGATAACTGGATGGACAACAGAAAATACACCCCTGGGATTCTACCTATGTCCCTGCTGGACAGAGGGATCAGGTGCTGACTTGTCAGAACATGGGCTACATTCTTGGCTAGGCTTGTAAGGGCCTCAGGGCCAATACCCTAGCAACTTCCTATGATCCTAAGACCTTTGAGAAATGTTCCTGTCCCTCCAGCATGTCCCATGTATGTCATACTTTTCATTTAGACTCCCGGTACATGTAACTGTAGTCTCCCATTAGGTCACATAATTTCCATTTGCTATCTAGTTGTTTGAAAGGCATTGTAGCCTTGCAAGGCCAAAGTACTTACTGCAAATTTGAGCAAGTTTTTTTATGCATGCACAGACATCCACATCTTCACTGCAAAGTTTCTACAGAGAGTGTATTTTACTGTGTGAACCCTAGGGGTTTATCACCATGACCCTTACTTTGCTGGAGTTGTACATTTTCACATTTGTAAGTCTACTCTTGTGACTCTGTCTAATAACAGGATTATGGTTCAGGCAATTACCATATGCCTGGCTAAGCAGCATACTCAATCCACCACATTATCCAACACTGTCAAGTACCGTTTTACCTTAGAATGACACCACAAACATCTTACATGTACATATCTGTCAGACCACTGAGTAACCATGCCCTGTTTTGATGTATAGACAAGCAATAATATATTGCTAATGACACTAGCAGTGTCTGCTGAAGAGAAGTGGACAGCATCCCATAGGCTGATGTAAAATGCTGTGGCTAACATCTAATAAACAAGCAGCAAGTTGGCTGTAGTGAGAATACTACCACTACCTATGTACACTTACAGAACAATGAACAGCAAAGACACACAGACACGTAGTTAGCTACAGTGACAATAGAACCCCTACAATTTTAAGTTTACAGATTATAGGACACAGTAAGTATAGCATGCACCATAGCTCAAGTCCAACATTAACATGACTTTAGGTAATCTTACAATAGAAGACATGAGAAAGCCTTATGGAGGACAAGAGTTTGGAGGTCTGCATCAACTGCAAGGCCCACAACAGTGTAAAACCATGTCATTGTGGAATTCACACATATACTGTTCTCCATGGTGAGACACACATACAGTTGGCTACAGTGAGAACAGAACCTCTACCTATCTAAGATTAAAGACTAGGTTCAAGTCTGACATTTACATGACTTTAGGTAATCTTATAGTAGAAGACATCAGTAGGCTTTATGGAGGACCAGAATTTGTAGATCTGCATCAACTGCAAGGCCCAGAACAGTGCAAACCCATGCCACTTTGGAAGTTAGTGTTGGATTCACACTTGTTCTGTGGGGAGATTCACCCACACACACACACACACATGTACACACACACACACACACACACACACACACACACACACACACACACACACACACACACACACGCATGCACGCACAGACGCACACACACACACACACACACACACACACACACACACACACACACACACACACACACACATACAGACACTCACACACACTCCAACTAGGCTAGAGTGAGATTAGAACCTCTACCTATCTTGATTTACAGACTAGAGAACTTAATTAACATGCCACGACTCAAATCTGGTTTATAAATAACTGCAGGTGAACTAATCCTAGAGGACCTAACCAAGCCATGTGATGAACAGATTGGGAGGTCTGCAGAGTCACATTGCTTCTTATGTCATCTGCAGCTAGTAGCCTAGCAGTCAGAAAACTGTTTAGTAGCCTAGCTATGTGATAACAGTACCCGTTTTGAGCATATGTGTCTGTTTGCATTTGGATGGGCCTGTGGCTAGAATCAATTTGCCCTGTCCATGAGTGAGCACACAAAATTATACATTACACAACTTGTTCAATCGTTGATGTATGTGTGGTGAAATCCAGCAGACACAGGGGACTGTAGTGAATGTGGGTGTTGTTGCTGGTGTAAATGCAAACATATGGCTTCACAATATATGCACATATTCTTATACTGTGCCATACATTTTCAAGGTTTCCACATGCAGTCTTAGGGAGGAATGTGTTCTTGAATAGTTAGGCACTATAACTCTCCATTGTGCAGATGTTATTATAATATTAATATTAGATGGTATCATGCATTTTCTAAAGTTGAGCACTTACTTTTGGTCCTTTGTCCAACATTATATGTGGCTTAGTGCAGCTTCATTTATTTATTTATACTTTACTCTCTATGATTTGGGTAAGTAGGGCACTACAGAGATACACACACATACACATTATATATATATATATATATATATATATATATATATATATATATATATATGTGTGTGTGTGTGTGTGTGTGTGTGTGTATGATATATATTACATTTATAGTCTTATATTTTATCTGATTTATTTTAATAAATATATACAGTTTCTCAAAGCTTTGCATTTATTTTATATTCTACTTCCCTGATACTCTACTAAATCTGCTTTTGAATTCACATAAACAGATGCCTTTAGCTACTGACCTGGGCTAGCTGGTTGATTGTTTTTCTCTTCTCACAGCCTTCTCCAAGTCCTGGTTCATAGCCTCTCCCCTTTTCTTGTTCTCCTAACATAATTCTATTGTAAGTTTCCTAGCCATGTCAAACCTGTTTTTTTCACAGCTTTCTCCAAGCCCTGGCTCTTAGCCCCCCTTCTCTCAGTCTTTTAACATAATCTTATTGTAAGCTTCCCAGCCCTGTCAATCCTGTCTATTCCCTCCTTTTTCCTCTTGAGCGTTTTCTTATTCCTCCCCTGAGCTGTGGCACCATCCTTAAATACTTAGACCATCTGCTCCCCCTCCAAATTTCCTACCTTACTGACAGTTTTCTTTGCAGATAGCAACTCAGAAGTTGGATTCAACCCACTCCATTCACTCTCACTGTGCTCAGGCTCACTCTGCTTCTCTGCCTTACCCCCATTCCCACACACCCCCACATCAATTACTTTTATACTTACTCTAGCTCCTCCCCCTACCCCACCACCCAATTATCCCCCTCAAATTACCCTATTATATCACTAGCCACACATCTTCACTTCCCCTCACATTACACCATTATCCACACCTCCAACCCAACCCACAAATACCCAGCAGATTAACTCACCTCATCCTTACCCCATCAGTACAACCTCTTTTCCATCACTACATTTCACTATTGTGCACTAATTCTCACTCCTTTAGTCATCCACATCCCATACTACAATTTCCATCTCTAGTATCACTACTCTACTTATCTTATCACTGTCTTTCAGTATCCTACTACATCTAACCTCTCTACATCATTCTTCTACCTCTTCCTCCCACTGCCCATTATCCTCTCTCCTGTACAGTCTGAACATATGACTTCCTTCTCACAAATTTCAGCCAGCCTTTACAACACAAGCATATTATTATGTACCAGAGTAAAAATCCTCCCCCACCATCACCACAACAATAATATTTTCTTTCTAAATTATCCAATCAAAGTAAAATGGAAACTAGAGTATACTACTCTCCCATATCCAGTAACAAACCTAGCGCTATGCGGAGACATACATCCAAACCCAGGTCCCATCTCTTCTCCTCTCCAATCCCCACCTCCCATAAATCAATAAACTTCACTACAATTAACCTACAAAGCATCAGAAATAAAATACCTGACTTCCATGCATAGATAGCCCACAACAAACATGATATTATTGCCGCAACTGAAACATGGCTAAAATCCTGTATTAAAGACACAGAATTCCTTCCCCCAAATTTTGCCTGTCTTAGGGTTGACAGACCCCAAAAAAAGGTGGAGGCATCTCTCTAATATATTCCATGTCCTTCACTGTTGTCCCATATACAAAACCTATCCCACAGTTCTCCACAGATGAACTTCTCGTTTCTTTCCTTAAAATGAATACTTGCAAAAACCTCTGTGTAATAGTCATTTACATTCCCCCAGTCAATAACCTTGCCTGGGCATTTACTAACATGAAACTATCATACTGGGAGATATATCCCCACACCACTCTAGCTAGATTATCTATCCAAGAATCCTGTATGGCCATCATCTGGAAAAAAGCTTATATCCTCCATCTACACAAGGGGGGCCCCAACATTAACACCACCAACTTCTGCCACATCGCTATACTATCACCCATCTCTAAGATTCTGGAAAAATGTATTCATTCTCAACTTCTTCCCCATCTGACTCACAACCACATCCTATCCCCCACCCGGCATGGATTCAGGCCAGGTAATAGTACCGCCACTGCCCTTATATCCTTCATGGACACTGTCAACCAAGCCCTTGACACTGGTAAAATCATATCTTCACTATTTCTTGATCTTTCTAAAGCTTTTGATACTACATCCCACTCTCTCCTTCTAACAAAACTCTCTAACATAGGTACCTCATCTCAAACTCTAAACTGGTTCACTAATTACCTCACAAAAACACAACAACTAAATGGCAGAACTCTTACTCCCCTTTCCTAAACACCACCACCACCACTGGTGTTCCTCAAGACTCCATTTTAAGCCCACCTCTGTTTAGCACATTTATCAATAGCTCCCACACCGCACTCTCTCAAGGCTCAGTCATCCAGTACGCAGATGACTCCATTATCATCTGCACTGCAAACAACTCCTCAGAACTACACCAACTCACCCAAAACTCCCTTACCTCCATCTAAATGTGGATGTCTAATAATCATCTTGCCGTGAACCCTAACAAAACCAAACTAGTAATCTTTGCCCCCAAAAAGTCCACACCCCTACAAAGACAGAACTTCACCATTCAATCCCTAAATGGTACCACCAATGACATTGTACCTAGCACAAAACTCCTAGGTGTCATCATAGATGAAAACCAGCTTGGCGCTGTCTACAGACACAAACATCTACTCAGTGCATCATCCCAACTTTCCCTTGCCTCTTCTTTTCTATTACCCTCTCTTTTAAATGGTGCCACCCTCCTCACCAACATTCAGTCCTCTCTAAAGTCCAAACTAGACTCATGCTACAACAAAATTGCTAAGTTTCTAACAAATGCCTGCTACTCATCCCACCACTGCTTATCATTGCGCAACCTAAAATGTCTTGAAGTCCCCAACTATCTTACTTTTATCCAACTAACTACAGCTCACAAACTCATTCATAATCCATCCACGTGCCCTGCTCTATCTTCTATACTTACTTTGTACTATCTTAACAGACCACTCCAGTCCAACAGCTGACTGCTCGTAAATGTAGAAAAACCCAAACATTCAGCTGGCCAGATGCTTTACTGCTTTACCATCACAACAATTTGGAACTCCCTCCCCCCATCACTTAGATCCACCTGCTCAGTAACCCTCTTCAAGGCATCTCTGAAACAACACCTCTCTTCATCTTGGCTATGCACATGTGCTAACACCACATCTCATATAACCTAACTTCAACCATCACAACTATTCTCACCCCCACTCTAGTACACTGGCATCCTCCTTTCACATCCACCTGTCTTTTTACTTACTCCACCTCTCCATCCTGTCCACTTCTCTCTTCTACTAACCTTCATTGTCCTACCATTGATCCCTCCTGTCTACTTCCTTCTTTTCCTAACCATTATAGACCTACCATTGAACCAGGTGAGACATTCAGGTACTCTCACAGCCTACCTTAATATCATACCGCCACTTATATCTGCAGCAATATCCACTGACTTTGCTGATTCCTGCAAAAGGACTCATATAGCCTATCACTCAGCTATTACATCTCCTAAATGTGTGAAAAGTTTAAGTACCTAATCTCTGATTAGTTCTTATTTCTGCTTTGCACCCACTGCATGAAGTGTCATATATAAATTGTGCTAGCTGAAAACTACACGTATGGAATGTTCTCATGTATATACTCTGTATTGCTTGTATAATATCTTTGATTTGAGAATGGTTACTTATGTACTGTTTTTTCAGCAATTGTATAAGCTGCCAATATGTACTAAATGTCTTTATTAATGTAAATTCTATATTGTATGAGAAATGTCTTATATGTGGAGCTTTTCTCCCTGTGACTCCACTGAAAATGGGCATTTATGGCCAGGCTGGACCACCCCAGTAAACAAATGCAAATAAAATAAAAAAAAAAAAATATATATATATATATATATATATATATATAGAGAGAGAGAGAGAGAGACACAGAGATGTACTGTACATCTGATATGTATATGTATATGTATATGTATATATGGGAACACTTCACAATGCCAAAATCCTGAAAGATCGAATTTCATATGGCTGAGAGCATATGATTGAACTTTCGGAATCACAACATTCTGAACGGATCTGCATACAAAGCGGAATGGGAGATTTCCCTTTTCCTCGATGTAGTGTGATCTCAGAGATGAAATATTTAAGTAGGAGGAGTGTGGGGGTTGCAGGGGGGCTTGCCCCCCTGCAGAAACATTTAAATTGCTGGGGTATTTTTTGGATTTGTTTCAGAATTTTGATATTCTGAAACATCGATCATATGAAATTTCGAGATTCTGAAGTGAATCCATATATATATATATATATATATATATATAGAGAGAGAGAGAGACAGATATACGCACACACATACACACTCTCACACACACACACACACACACACACACACACACACACACACACACACACACACACACACACACACACACACATACACATATATATGTGTGTATATATGTATATCATTTTTTTAAATAAATTGCATGGCGAGCAACGGATTTGTGCTCTGCTTAACTTTTCTTTTCTTTGTTACACAGTCTAACCTCTGTCCCTGTTTCTGCACTGCTGCACTTCAAGCAAACCGGCTATGATTTATTAAATCAGTTGTAGGCATGCAGCCCAGCACACAAATGTGTAATTAATGAGAAAGAGGTTAATAATATTATAGCACACACAGAGTCACAGTCTGTAAAACACAAATTATTACTAGTTCACATCCAAAATATCTGGATATTTGGAGATTAAAACCCTGAACACCATCACACAAGGTGCCTACCTTAGCCTTTGAACCACACAAGCTACTTTACAAAAAGGGATCATTCATCACACAATAACCTGAATAAGTATGTGCATTGTTATTCCTCAGTTACCTAACACATACAATGTAAGATCAAATTTTGTATTACTGTCCTGAGACAGTATGGCATACTGTGTGAAATGCTCATATAGCATAGATGAGTTACTGTTATGGCAGTTACAAGGGGACAGTGCTGTTTTAAGGGGTGGGGGAACAAACCCCATGTTCTGCTGGGAAGCACACTAGTCTGACTATCATTTAACCTCATTTTCTAACATCTTCCCTGAATGATGTACCAGTAATCTGTTGCAGTAGGACTGCATGAATATTCCATGCATGAGGCCTACTGATTACAAATGGAGACATGATAGTGCATTGGGTGTCTGTAGTCCCAAGTGGATATAATTTCTGTCCAAATAGCCCACTATAGTTACTTGCATAATGTACTAGGTCCATAGCTACAATGACATATAATAATCCACTAGAATACTGTGTAGGTTACGGACCTGCCTTGCAAATGCAGCAGTTGACATCTGTAGATCAGGGCTGACTGTCCAACACAAGCAGTAGACAGCCAATACATGGATAGGTACAAGATGTGTGAGCCAGCTAGCATAAATTTTAATGTATGTATGTGAGTAGGAGTAAGGTGTTAGCCACTAGGTTGTCAGTGAATGTGCTATGAGGTGTCTCTTAGCCAAAGCCAGGGCATACAGAGCACACCTATGTTTGCCTACAGGGAGATCAGCAAGGCATTCCTCCTCCAAGTCCTCCTGTGACTGTGGTTGTGGTGACCTAGGCACTGGTGGGTGCTGTGTATCCCTTCTCTTTGCTTATCCTGCTGCAGCTGTTTCCAGAGGATCAGTTTGTGTAGCATAGCACATATTTGTGCAAATGTGTGTGCAGTATACTGAAGGGCTCCACCAGATATATCGAGGGCTGGTACTGTGACTTCAGAAGCCCAAACACATGCTCTATGATGTTTCTAGTTTGTGCGTGTGCCTCACTATGGTGTTCTTCCATGAGTGTGTATGTATTTCTGATGGGTGTCATCATCCATGGGTCTAGGGTGTAGCCAGCATCCTCCAGTAAAATGGCTCCATGGGATGTGCCCCCTAGCAAATATCTGGTACAGTTGTGATGTGTGCGCTATATAGGAGCCATGATAACTGCCAGCATAGCCAGCACACAGGGTCATGATAATACCCTGACCATTGCACATGACTTGGCAGTTGATGGAGTGGTATCCCTTGTGGTTAATGTAGATTGTACTCTGCTCACCAGGTGGTGGCTTGATATGTACATGAGTGCAATCTTTGGCACTCAGTACTTCAGGGAAGTGTGCTATATGGTAGAAATGTTGCATATTTTTGGCAGTCATGTGCTCACTGGCATGTGAGAGCATGAGAGCATAGAATCCAGGAATTTGTGGAGTATCCTGGATGCTGATGCCTGTGACACCCCCGTCATCTCCCCAGTTGGTCTTTGAAAAGTACCTGTAGCTAGTATCTTAAGGGCTACACATACCTTAGTTTCAACTGGGATGCCCCCCTCTGTTAGTTCTGGCTCTGAGTTGAGGGTGGCAGAGCTCACTGAGTTCTTGTAATATGTGCCTGTCCACCGTATAGCCCTCAACAACCTCCAGCTCATGTAGCTTCTGGAAGGTTACCCTGGGCCTGAACACTCTTCTCCTTCTCAGCCTAGGCCTATTGCAGCACCTATCAGCATTGACTTCAGCTTCTAGCACATATAGATGCAGAATAGCTGCAGCAATCCCTAGCATTATCTCAGTTAAAGTTTCCAAGTCTCTACATCAGTGGTTCAGAGTATTAAGGGAAAATCAGCATGTAGGGTGTATGAATACTTTATACTGTTCTGGAGTAGGTCCACCATGTGGTATTGGCTAATTATGATGCAGCTCACCTGCTTAGGATATAATTGACATGATTTAACGTCCCTACTTTAGTGTGCATCGCTGCGCTGTGCACAGAATTGAGCAAAATAGCTATGCCAAACTGTATATTTTTAATTGAATACATGCGGTTTCCATTTATAGCTGTCTAGCTCATTACTGGCATGCTGGTGGTCTGATCACGTGAACAAGCTAAGCTATGCCCAAATCAATTGCGGCAAGTAGCTCACTGCACAAATATGTGCACTAAGCAACTCCAAAAAGTCACATGACACCCCCCTGATGTTATCCACATCCACTGGGAATATACACACTGTGTAGGAGCCTACACAAAGTGGATATCCATACACGGTTGCTCCCTTTAGTGATTTAACACATCCATGGGATTTACCCCTCATTTGTATAATGTTCATGCTGACAGCCTAGAAACTACATGGTTCATAGCTGTGTAAGTTGGTTAACAGAATAGAAGCATGACTGTGCAGACCTCATGCAAGGTCTTACAGTACTTTTGTCTAGAGTATAGTGTTCTTTTACATTTTTTTATGTTAAGCATGTTTGCACAATATGACACGGTGCAAATGAGGGAATTAAAAAAAATAAATAAATATTAATTCAACATAATTCCTGCTGTTTTCAGACATCCACAGTGTATGATTCCAACATTTATGAATGGGATCTGACCTTTTCAGGGGAATTATGTCCATATTTATGGACTTTTACATCCCCTTCTTTTAGTGTAGACTCCTGTACACAGAACATTTCCACGTATGCTACTAACATGGACACGGAGTCTACACAGATGCATTACAGGTTGTTGCATCACTCCACCTTGTTAATTTGCATAACATTCAGCTACTTAAGCCAAAATCTGCTTTGCACAAAAGGTTCCTTATAAAAAATTTCATGGAAGCTTTATTGACTTTCCCTGTAAGCTTTTTTTTTTCTTAAAGTAAAATTTCATTCATTTTTTTAGTGTTAGCTTGTTACAGGTTTATCTTTTTTTTTATTTTGGAACATAATCTTGGCAACTTCATGCACTACAAATAAATTCTTAGTAAAGTTTATTGCACTAGGCAATCACACTGTAGTAAACATTTGTCACCATTGAATGATCACTTTACTGCAGCCTCATTTTCACAGATGCACAAACTATTCTAAATACTTTATTTCCAGCACTAATTCCTTGCTGTATAACATACAAACTAACTGTACATTAGGGCTGCCTTTGAGGTGATTCACACATCTGTAGTTTTCTCCCTAAAAGTGATGAATCAATCCATTGCTAGACAATGATTTATTGGTTTTACATAGGTGTTATTAGACTGCATGCCCAAAATGATGCACCTTACTAAGAATCATATCCTGTTCTATCTTATTTCTGTTACCTTTCACTTTAATATAGATATGTTTCTTTATTGACTTATTGCCGGACTAAGTTACTGATTGTTCTGCATTTAGGTTACTTTGTAATAAAATCTACTACAAACTACAGAAAACATGTCAACTCACTACAACCTGTTTCTCCTCTGTAGGTGTGGCCGGCAGGCCATTATGACAGCTTGATTTTTATCTTATTTCATATTGCGCTGGTTTATAAATCTTCACTGGCCTCCTTTTCAACAAACAAAATGGGTACATGGACAGAGAGCACCATGCCATGTCCAGCATTAAGAATTATCTAGAAGTAGATCAATTTGTAAAGAACTACCCCAAGAGTAATTTCATTGAGCAGCTGTTTGATATGGTGCAAATGGTCTCACTGGAAACAAAAGGCTTGCATGATGCCAGGCACTTCTATGGGCTAGGCTTGTAATGGCTCCAGGGGCATTAGCCTGGGCTAGGCTTGTAACGGCTCCAGGGGCATTAGCCTAGTTCACACTTATGAAAAGTGGATATGAAGATAACAATAAAACATCAGCCTTATTCAAGCTGAGTTGCTGTCATTGCAGTGAGAGTTGAGAACAAAATCCACTAATACAGAAGAACAAGAGTGGACAACTGACCAAAGTGAAAGAGAAATAGTTTCACTAGCAATGAACGTGGATGATCTGGAAAATCACCAAAAGAGAGAGAATAATAGGCTTGTGTGCAACAATGAAAAGCAAAGATGGAATTTATTGCTGGCATTTATTAATTCATATTTCAGTTATTGTTTCACTTGGTTAGTTCTGACTTTTACAATGTATTCAGACACCAATGCATTATGAGCTGTCTATGTTCTCTGCTAGCTTTCATTTTTTTATTTTATGCTTCTTATTTATTTATTTATTTATTTTTAATAAGGCTGCTAGTATAATTCTGACCATGCATGTAGGGCATAGATCCTTTTTGGCAAAGGTTCCTTTAGACCTATCCCACAAGAGTAGATCTTATGGAAGCGACTATCAAAACAGAAAAGTCTAAGGGTTGTCACATGGAATGTAGGCAAGATACATCACCTCATCAACTCATTACAGTCAGCAGATGCCTTCAGATCTTTCTGCAGTTACAGCTGACTGATGCCTCTAGGCATCAAACCATCCCACATATAAAGTATTAAAATATTTCTTCTTAAAGCTTGAACAATGGCAAACACAGCTGTACTGATATTTGACCTCTGTCTAGTGCAGGTAAATTAATTGTTGTTCATATATTATTTATATTGTCATAAATGTCATGTTGGGGGCATGGCCAAGATGACAGTCTGATAGCAGCAGAAATCCATAGCTCTGCTTAGATTTTAATATCCTGACAGGAAATATGCTTTAATTTTTAGAAAAATCTAACTAAAAGTATGCTAAAAGTTAGAGTAACATAGACTCGATTATTTTCTAAAAAATTAATACATAGTCAAGAGAATTTTTTAATTATTCCTGTCAAGAAGTTTTCTACTGGAGATCTCAAGATGAGTAACTCAAAGAACCCACCCCAGGAGAGTGCAGTGAAGAAAGAACTACCTCTTATAATAACAAACATCCAAGAACTGTCACTAAAACACGTGCAACGTGAAACACACCAGAGAGTGCAGTGAAGAAAGAACTACATCTCACATAATAAACAACATCCAAGAACCGTCACTAAAAACATGATAACGTGAAGAACCCACACCCAGAGAGTGCAAAAGAAGAAGAACTACATCTTATAATAACAAACATCAAAACTGTCACTAAAACAACATCCACGTGAAGGAGCCACACCAAGAGAGTGAAGAAAAGAAGAATAATATCCACAGGCCAACAATCACAGACCAAGAAAGAAAATAACAAACATGAACCCACACCAGGAGAGTGCCGAAGAAGAGTGCAGAGAACTATAAAAACAAACTTTATAATAACAAAGAACCAATAACTAAAAGAACACAGATGAGCAACGTGAGAGCTCCACAACAGGAGAGAATCCAGAAGAAAGCAAACAAGATCCAACTGAAGACAACATAAAAGAACTGAAAAAAACAACATCCACAAGCAACAAAAACAGGAGAACAAGGAGTGATAGAAGAAAAGAAAGCAACTACACTAACAAATAAAAACATACTACAAAAAAACCCACACCAGAAGAACATGAAAGAAAGAACTAGGAGAAAGAACAGACGTGAACTGATAACAACAAAGAAAAACATCCAAGAACTGGAATTAACTACAAACCAGGAGAGCAAAACAAGAGAAGGAACATAGAACCTACACAAAAAAGAACTACTAGAATCAATAACAAACAACAAGAACAGACAACTAAACATCTTCAGAGAGAAAGAATATACCCACACCAGGAGAGTGCAGTGAAGAAAGAACTACATCTTATAATAACAAGTATCCAAGTGGAAGAACCCACAGCAGGAGAGTGCAGTGAAGAAAGAACTACATCTTATAATAACAAACATCCAAGAACTGTCACTAAAAATGGACAAATTCGAAAACAAAATGGATATTATTAAACAAGAATGCAGTAAACAACTGGAACTTCTAAATGGAATAGTAAAAAAGCAATCTGATCAGATTCTTGCCTTACAGGAAACAGTAACTGACCTAGATACTAGAGTAACAGACAATGAACATCAAAATTAATTTCTTCTGAAACAAAACACCAGGCTGATTGAGAAAATGGAAGACCTTGAAAGTAGATCAAGGAGGAACAACATAAGAATATATGGAATTCCTGAGAAAGAAAAGGTGCTAACATGATTCAGTTCCTCCATAAGTGGTTTTCATCATCAGTAAACATGCCCGAATCCCTCTCTTTTGGAATTGAAAGGGCTCATCGGTCCCTGGCAAATCCAGCTTCATCTCTGAGTTAATCTAACCCCAGGTCTATAATAGTTAGATTTCTTTCCTCGCAAGACAAGGACTTAGTGCTGAAATCAGCTTGGACTAATTCCCCTATCAAGATGGGTGAAAAAGTTATTCGTTTTGACGATGACTACACGTCCATAGTCATATCCAGAGGGGAGGAGTGTGTTCCTCTAATTCCTTGAAAAAAGCCAGTATTAAAGCTCAAATTATTTTTCCTGAAAGAATAAAAATCACCTTGCCAGAAGGAGTGAAGATCTTTGATTCCCTACAAGAAGCAGTAGAATTTATCCAAAAGAAGAAAATACTATTGGACATAGAAGAAATGGAATGGTCATCCCAGAGTTTGAAGAGACAGGCAACAAAAAAATGGATGATCTGTGAAGGAAGGCGCAAACAAAACTAAGAAACTAAAGGACAAATAAATAAATTCCTTCTAATTTTAAATGCTTTGTTTTATGAATCATAATATATTTGATTCTGGAAAGTCTCTATGCTGTAAAGTAATGTGAATCATTTTATTATTAAGTTTCTCTTTCCTTTCTATATCTACTACTAATTACATATAGTACTAAGTATTTAAATAACATTCTGTCTCTCTCTCTCTCTCTTCTTTCTTCCTATTCTTTTGTGTTACCAATGTTCCTTTTCTCTCTTTTCCCCATTATAAGTACTTTACACACTTTTCCTTTTTAAATAACTACATATGATGTATGTCTTCTAATTCTTTAGTAATGATATAATTCGACTTAATACCAAACTGCATTTTTTCTAGTGGGTCAGTGGTGGGGTAACAAGGTGTTTCTAACTAGATGCTTTAGACTCTTTGTTTATATATATGGTAAAACAAGTCCTGCTGACTGTAAAGCTGTGCTCAACCACAAACCAAGTAGTACGAACAAAAATGTAGAACACAGCACCACAGCAAACCAATAAAAAGCAGATGGCAAAGAACAGTGTAAAATCCAAATAGACTTATTCGAACACAGGTGAGTGCTTTCAAGATAAAATCGCTTCTTCAGACCATACAAAAAATCAGCAGCATCTCAAATATTTAAAATGCAATCAATTAAATATCTACCAACAGAAAACATTCAAGTACAATAGCCATAAAAATTTAAAGACACAGCTTTCTTTTAAGACAGAAACCATAAAAAGGCTATTCATTCAACCCTGCACCTCTATGTGCTGATAATTTAAGAATCCATCTTAATTCTTTCACTTCTGAACAAGTCACACACTGTGCTAAATAAACTAAGTTTTTAGTGTCACAATTAGCTTTAACTTTAAAAACATAATGATTACCATTGTCTGGTTGTATAAATGTATTGGATACATCAATGTATTTACAAAAAGTACATTTACCACAGATGGTACTAAAACTAGTTGTTCTAATACTAAGTTGCTATAGTTTACTTGTATTAGTTTATTTAGGACATTGTGTGACTTGTTCAAAATTTTATATAGGAAGAACTAATAGGCGACTTAAGGAACGAATTACAGACCATTATTATTGTGCCAATAGGGGCCATAGTTATAGTGCCCTAGTTAAACACATTCTAGAGAAAGGCACTAACCATTGGTTCAAGTTTATGGCAATAGAAGTAATCTATGAAAGTTTTAGGTTGGGTGATATAACTAACGTCACAGAAGGGAAAGAATTAAGATGGATTCTTAAATTATCAGCACATAGAGGTACAGGCTTGAATTAATCAATACATCTTAAGCCAGTTCTGAAAGAAAGAAAGAAAGAAAGCTTCTTAAATAAGTATACTGCTATTTGTATTTTTATGGTAATAGCCTTGTTATGGTTTCTGTTTTAAAAGAAATCTGTGTCTTTAAATTTTTATGACCATGTCTTCTTTTGACTGCTGAATGCATGTTGAAAATTATATACCTACTACTAATGCCTAAAAGAGTATTGCTCAAATATGAATATAACATTTAGATACCTTTTCATATGCATATAACATGTTTTAGTATTTTTATTGAACATACATTTATATAAAAAGGGAGAAATCTCCCCAAAGAATTGCATCACTTCCAGTGCACACTCAGAAATCACACCAACAGTGATTTTCTGGAAAACAGCAATCAACATTTTGCTCCTTGGCATCTTGTGCTTTGGGCAACTGACACTCAAATTTCACCTTGGAGACTTCAAGAGGTATCATTATGATGTCCTTACTGAAATGTATATTTTGTCATTTTTGTTCCAAATTTCTTGGTGTCCTTGTAGCTAACAATCTTAACATTTATGCATTTTATTGTGTCTTATTCTATTCAATTAGGAATTATTTATTCATAAAATAAAGAAATGACGCTATATAGGTGGAAAAAGCTAACGCAAAAATTAAAAACATGGTGAGCGCTTTGGCATAAAAATGTTTCTTCAGACCATGAAATAACATAATGCAAACTTGTCTTAATACATCCCTCATCCAAAAAAATCAACCAACCATTTCTCTTCACCAATTAACATGTCATTTAGTGCAAAAAGGTCTTCTTTGCTTAAGTTTAGGTCTTAAAGAGACCTTACCATTTAGGCCCATATTCCTGTCTGCTTGTAGGTTTAGGATCCAATATAATTCACTGTTCTCTGTAATAGACTTAATGTCTCCAAGCTTTCGGTCTATAGCAATGGTTTCTATGACCTTAAATTAAAAAGTGTGCTCAATACCCATATCCTTGACATGTTTCGCTAGTGAATTCAAGGTATTACCCTGTCTTATTTCTCAGACATACTCTCTGATTCTATCCCTAAGGCAATGATCCACCTTGCCAACATAAAAATTCTGACAGTACGTACATTGGGCTAAGTATACTAAATGTTCAGTGAGACAATTGGCACTGACCTTGAAAAAATATCTCCTAAGGGTCGTGGGATGTATGAACACACTATTGCTGTTTATTAAGTGGCAGAAGTAACAACTCCAGCACTGAAAGATACCAAAACTTAGAGATGGATTAGCATCACATTTCTGATAGCATAGCATTCTTTTTAGTGATTTTTCTATTCCTAAATCTAAAACTTGGTCTAGACCCAATGACACCATTTATTGTAAAATCTGAGGTGAGAATATGCCAATTTTTCTCAAAGATGTTACATATCAATTTAATACTACTTGAGTATGTCATAGTTATGGGAATTCCTTCTCTAAATAGGTTCTGCCCCATATTACAATTATCGTCATCATCATCATTAACCTCCTCAGAGAAGTAAGGTTTACCTCTTCCATCCCTCATATTCTGAAAGCGCACCAACTCAGTCCACAACTCCCTAGTAGAGTAGCCCCTATATTGTAGCTCATTATACATCACTTCAATTTCCTCTTTGAATTTCTCATACCTGTTATATAGTCTAGATAACCTTAAACTCTGTCCACGTATGCTATTCTTATATATCCTGGGTGGATGTAAACTCTGTTGCTGTAAAAAATTATTTCTATGGTATGGTTTCCTATACCTACTAGTCACAATTTTATTCATCAGATCTCTCTCCAACCTGACATCTAGAAAATCTATACTATCAGTCAAAGACTGGGACTCAAATTTCAAAAAAAGTGGTAGTACTATGTAAATACTTAACAAAGGAGTCAAGTAATTCACAATCCCCAGTTCACAGAATAAAAACATCATCAACAAAGCTACAGTAAAATCTAATATGTGACGTATACCTGTTATTACTCAGTACATACATAGAATCCCAATGGGCTATAACAATTTTTCCATAACTCTTTGTGCATGGCGTGCCCATAGCTACCCCTGACTTTTGTCAATATAAAGCATCTCCAAAGCAAAAAAAAATTATTTTCTAGAATAGTTTCAATAAACAGGCACAATAAATCTATAAATATAACAGTAAGTCACTATGTGTGCCCAAAAAATGTTTAACATTCTAGTCTTGTGTCGTTGGGAATAATAGTAAATAATGAACAGACATCCATGGTCACGAACAAAACATTATCATCTGAAAGAGAATCACCCACATTGGCATATAATAGCCTCAAATAATGTTCTGTATCACATAAAATAGTGACTATCTTGTCTAATGCCACCTTCAACTGTTTATCCACAAAAATGGATATAAACTCCATAACCCATCCCTGACCAGATACTATGGGCCTAAATGGCAGATGGTATACATCCTTGTGCAATTTAAATAATCCTTGGAATGTTGGTACTGTAATAGTTTCAGCAATAAAAAACTTATATAAATCATTAGTAATATCATGATTTAAAACATAGTCAAATAACAGATTGAACATTCTTACAAATCCTATCTATATCTAACATAGAACTCAATTCATATGTGCAGGCATCATTAAGCGTGTCATTTATACTTCAGGTATAAGGGTGGGGCATTAGTTGTGATTGAAGCTGTAATTTGTATGTAACCTAAAATCAAAAAACTTGTCCAGAGCATGGATGGTGAAAAAGCTTGCACAAGAAATACACACACAAACCTTGCATGACCCGCAAAGGAAAGTACCAAACTTGTTAGTAACAGAGGCAGAGCTTACTCTAGTATACAAATCTCTATAACACAGCTGCATCCTAAGGCAAAGAGCATTCCTGAAGCTAAAGCAGGGAGGAAAAACAACAACCCTGGGTATATTCTCATCAAACCTTTAGCGGGACCAATTTTTCTGAATAATGTCACAGACAATTCTGGTATCACCTGAATATGTCAGAGTCATATGGATGGTATTTACTGGGTGATGCAGGCACTTCCTAGATGGTAACTCAGCCTTTCTCAAAAAGTAGCCACTGGAAGAACAGAGGATTAAGCTTTCATGGAAATGTTTCTCCACCTTATGAATTTTATAACAGTTACCTGTAACAGGTTGTGCTTCCACTCACAGAGCTGCAATGGGTCTGTAATGCCCATTGCACTATTTATAATGCATGTCTTCCTGTTACCAATAGTTCCTGCAAGTGGACTTTGCACAGCCTATGCTGGTTCATAGATGCACAGGCATGCCAGTTAGACATGTCTATTTACCCAGGTACTATGCATGCAGGGTGCAGGCCATGGGTCTATATTATAATCACAAAACAGGAATAACAGGAATGGTAAAACACTGAAATGAAATACACGGAATGTGGAAATCATGAACGATGAGAACATTGAGCCACATATCGAATAGGATAACATCAAAGGTAAGTACTGCAGAATAGACTAACGTAATACAGATGCACAACCCATGTATTCTGCAGTACTTACCTTCGATGTTATGCCATTTGCTGATAAGTGGTTCAACATTCTTATTGTTGGCAATTTTCACGTTTCATGTATTTTCATCTGTATGTTTTACTGTTCAAGGTATTTAATGCTTTGTGATTATAATTTAGACCCACAGGCTACATATAATGTGGTTTGCTGTGTACTACAAGTTATGCTGTGCTTAAAGCCACACCAACTGCAAGCCTGGATTACAGTGATGCAATGTTTTCACTGAACTCCATCTTGAACCCATTCTTAGAGGGTGCAGACTTCTGTATTTCTCATATACATTCATTACTTTGACAAGTACATCTCACATTTTAATTCACTTGCCTACTTTTAATTAGATAATGCTTTTAATGGCACACTAATAACTTCACCCACTTTGCATCCATCCATAGCTCTTGATAAGGGCAGGTGTATTTGTTTTAAAAAAGCAGCACCAATTTTCATCATTTCTTATACATAATTATTCTGTCTGTTATTACAGAATCATGCTTCTCTTAAAATTCTCAATGTTTGGCTCTATTGATCAGCTGACTAGCATTATGCTCTTGTAAAAATGTCTAATAAATGGCACCTTCTCTTGGGTTTTTAAATAATTACAGAATGTAACTTGCCTTCTGTTTATCAAGAAAAGAATGAAACACTTATATGGCTTATTCTCTAACAAAATGCAGGAAAATAGCACAATGTACTTTTGCAGATTTGTAACTAATCCACTACCAGTGAAAAATAAATCAAGTTTCTGGAAACAAAGCTTCCCATTTTTCAGCCAAATGTCTCATAAATAAAAATATTCCATGTGTTTGCTACAACTATATTCGCACTTGGAATTATGGCTCTGCAGTTACAGACAATGAGACTCTTGAGAGCAAGACACTCACATTTATAGATATATTTCTTTAACTCTGGCTTATATACCCACCTGAATGGTCGACAGCAGGCTGTCCTCTGGCAGAACAAACTCTCTAACCTTCTACCTAACACCCTCGGAGTACCACAAGGCTCTATACTAGGGCCCTTGCTGTTCTCCATCTTCATTAACGACCTTTATACTGTCATCCCAAAAGTCAGCTGTATCCAATATGCTGATGACTCAACTCTGATTTGCTCAGCCACATCTCCAGTAGAGTTATGGTCAGCTACCCAGACCACCTTTAATACAATAGAAAACTGGCTTTCTGAACATTGTCTGATCCTAAATCCCAAAAAAACTAAAATGCTGTTATTTTCACCAACACATAGGTCTACCGCTTTCACCTTTACCATAAAATCAAATGATGGCACAATAATCTCCCCTGACCCATCTACAAAACTATTAGGTGTCATCATAGACAATAATCTCAAATTTGACCTACATGTTAACTAAACTATCAAAACCATCAATAAAAAACTAGGGTCACTTTACAGAATAAAAGCCTTCCTAACCCCTCCAGCTAAAATTGCCATAGCTCGCTCTCACCTTCTTTCAACCCTTCTGTATGCATCCCCTCTACACTCGAATTTGAACAAGACTGTCCTTAACAAACTCTCAATTTGCTACAACCACATTGCTAGGTTTGCCACTGGGCTGCCTTTTAGGACACATCATTGCATCAATCTAAATCAGCTTGGTTGGCTTGAACTACCTAGCCTAATCCAGTATAACCAACTGATTATGGCCTATAAAATCCTCTATAATCCGGACAATACACCTGCACTTAAAAATATTATCACCCCCTATAACAATCCTAGACCGCTTCGATCCTCTAACAAACTACTAATTCAGACTAGCAAAATTAATGACACAGCCGGTGATTCTCTCTTTGCAAACTCTGTAAGTAGATCCTGGAACTCTCTTCCAGCTGATATTACCTTACTTTCCACCTTAGGTCAATTTAAAACTAGACTCAAACAACATTTGTCACTTAACTGGCTATGTCAATGTATCAAGTCTGGCTAACTCGAATGTGTAAAAATCTGTTAACCAGTTTACTGTGTAATTTAATTTAATCCTGACTTGTGCTCAGGACTAACTGTAACCTGTGGAACTTGTTTAACTTGCTTACTTATGTAATATCTGTAAACAGTCTGTTTGTAATACGTAATGCTGGCATTATGTAATGCTGTATCTGCTTACCCTTGGAGCTTTTCTCCCCGGGCCTCTGCTGAAAATGGACATGCATCCAGTCAGATTATCCCGGTCAACAAATGTAAAATAAAAAATAAAATAAAATAAAATTATATTTTACTACTCTAGCATGAAGGTGTTAGGAGGCTTAATAAATAAAATAGAGAGGTGGCAGAATTCATGTAACCTCCATGAGGGTATATTGTATATTGAGATTTGTGGACCTTCTATGTACCACATGACCTGAAAATCACTGTAGCTTGGTCATTAGCATTGGAAGATATATACACCTTACCTAGAAAAAAAAAAAAGTATAATTTTGTGACACAACCCAAAGAGGACGTCTACAGTCACCATGGAGCCCCAGGCAATCTGTATGCCTTCCAACAAACCAAAAACTCTTAAATACTACAGTTGTGTAGTACTTCTGCATAGCCTTGATATCCCTAGAAGGCCATTGCTTCAGTTTTATCAGAGACGATTTCTATAATATTATTTTTTATTTCAGTATGTTAACCATACACTGATATCTGCCCACTATATCATGAAAACATTTTGTAGCACTGCACTGGACTCATGATGTTTCAGTGACAAAGAGCTCAGTCCTTTGAGACCAGTGTCACTGCTGAGGCTCCTTGTGACATAGAACCATGACAGACCATTTCACTGCAGCATCAACCACCAGTTGCACAATGGCCACTACATCTAATGGAAACTCCTGCCATTCCCTCTGCTGGACAAGAGGTATGAGCACACTGATCAAGAACAAGAGTTCTAATGACATTGAAGAAAAGAGCTACCCCGACACATCTGTGCCACAGAACATTAAAATGAGTGACAGACACGCAGTGAAGCACATCATGTTGCAGACATTCCCAACTGAAAAGACTGCAGTCAGAGATTTATGTTAGAAATTTTACTATAGACACAATAATGTGTGACCTAAGTCATTAAAGCCTGTGACAGTACATGTAATCAGACATCCAAAAGAAATGAACACAGCTTTTGATCTACTGAACACATGTAATAACTGTCCATATCTGTGATTTAAGCAGTAATATCAATAAAAGCTTACAATCTGTCAGGCACTGGCATATGGAACACATTGCAGAGGCATAATATCATCACTGATGTCATACAGCCTGGGCATAAAGTATTGGTCACAGTCTGCCAGTTTGGTATACATGTACCACAATGCTGGTAGTAATGTCAAACATAGGTGTTCAGCTAAAATAAGGCCGGAATGTGGTGTTCAGCTAAAATAAGGCCGGAATGTGTGCAAACATATAAAGGTCAAAACATGAGAATATCAGTAGAACACAACTACATTACATACTGGCATGTGTAACTGCTCAGTATATTATATGCCAAATGCAGTGTGAAAGATACAAGATACTATAATGGACATATCCATAAGCAGCAAAATATTCTTCACAGCAGGGAAATCCAGACACCAATCAGAGAGACAGAGCAAAAGGCGTGCATGTTACACATGCTTAACAGGATACACACATGAGTCTTGCATAAAAGTTCACTCAGATGAAACAACATAGAGGTTACAAAAACTGACATCAGAAATGATATAACATAGCTGTATAGCATAACAATGCAAAAAGTAAAGCATACCTAACATGCCTAAAGAAATAACTAAGCAATTGGGTCATGCACAAGATACCATGGGGTATAGTCTGGTATAATAATTGTGGAACAAAGCAACTCAGCACCCTTGTTGTACAACAAGAGAGCAGTGTTCACAGCATGAGCCCTACAACCTGAATCAAATGACAAAGGGTGTACACCTGTAAGCCATGAGGTTTGTACATTATACATCCTGGAACATGAACCAAAGGGTGATGAAGAACACAGGTGACTAATGCTGCAGTGTACTACAGACATGTACACAGTGTGCAATAGCATGAGGCAAATAATAAACAGTATAAACTTGTTACCAGCATGGTGCATTAAGACAACGGATTATGCATAATGTTTGTAGGTGCATGAAACAAAAGAATGCTGTAGCACATGGCTCATAAGGCAGAAACAAGAACATGAACCAAAAGATAAATAACACAAGCTGGTCATCAACACTATAGTGTCAGACAGAAACACACACTGTGCATTAAGGTACCTAAACCAAAGCAGAGATAGCACACAGGTTAGCAGAACTGAGCCAATATGACACATATTACACAGTATGCATCCAAAAACACAGTCAGTGTATACAGGGTACATGTATTGCCAACGGTGCTGGCCACATATAACAATTACCCAGTAACATGCACTGCAGAAAGGAATGCTCACCGATGCTAACCGTGATGTTCACGTACAGTGCTGCATGCACAATGGGCATACAAGAACATGGATTTATTTACTGTCCAAAAACCTCTGTAACAGTTTAATCCACAAAGAACCCTTACTGTCTGGGGAAGACAAAACAAATTTTGACCATAGAAATACATAGGATAAAAATACATAAAATGCACAGACAAGGACATTTGTGTAGGCATGTACTATAATTCAATGATGCCCAGTTATTCTTAATACAAAAAAGATGAACATTTTGAAGTGACATCATCAGTATATTATGACAAAAAAAATCAATGACACATAAGATATCAGCAGAGGACATGTAGATGCTAGCAGAGACAAATAACGGGACTATGGAAAGACAACTACAAATAACCAGATCATTCAAATAATAAATAACTTCAAGTCTCAATATTTGCTTGTTCCATTATTCATAATGGCACTGGTGAGTGGATCCTGGTTTTGAACCCCAGTACAGAAGCTGTGATTTGTAGAGGCGAATGAGTTAGAAGTTCTATAGAATATTGCTGCACCATCAAAATGGTGCTTTATGGAGCAGAGTGTTCATTTTGGCACTAGCCTTGAGGCAAGTTACAGGGAGTGATCAAATTTCAGAATCTTAAATGTAATTGTTAATAGGAGGAGTAGGTCATGCCATTCTTTTTTGGGACTCACTTAACTGTTGAGACAGTGGTGCAGTGATACTCAGATCTAGGGGATCGGAGATTGAATCTGTAGATTTTACTCACTATGTGGATGTGTTTCAGATTTTTGTCACAGCCAAGTGCCAGGCCCCATTCCTGCTGAGCATGAAGCTACTCTACTTTCATGTGTGCAGAATCTAGAAAAATTGCAGCAACCAAATCGCAAATAATCAATTCTATATTTCAGGTTTTCAGTGCAAGAATCCAGGAAAAACAGGGTGTTGAGAACTATACATATTCAAGGTCAGAGTCCAGGGAAAACATGGGGTGACGAATATATATATGTATCTAAAAAAAGAGATCACTTTAATGTCTACTTTTCATACACTGAGAGAATGTCCTTGCTATTTTGCAGTAATTCCAATCTTGCTAATGTACCAAAGAATATGAGGGGAATTCAATAAAGTCTACATGAAGTGATTTTCCGTGTAGGCAGAGTGGCATGGAGCTAACAAAGAATTAAGCAGCCGTGCGATCCAGTAAACAGAGCAGAGGGGTGTGCATGAGCGTGTGGATACTGAAGTGTCCGTGGCATGCAATCACCTCATAAGCAGGTAAATTGCATGCAAATGAGGTTGTTTTGCAATCCAGGAAGCAGATACATATTCATGCAGAACCCGAGTTGGTGTTAGAAGTTTGCACGGAAAATTCCTGTGTACAGAAATGTAAAATTGAACAGGGACTGTAAACATCCAATTAGAAGGTTAGAAATGTCATAGTAGACACATATGTGCAAAAGTATGCCATGTGAGTCCAAAAACTAATGCAAAATAATATAAAATGAATGCTTTTTTTAATACCCATATTAGGTTTGCCCAGTGGGCAACAGCGTGTAAGCATGCAGTTTTGCAAATTAAAAATATTAGAAATCTTAAAAAGTAAAAAGATGACATAAGTGAGAATAATGCATTATAGGGCCCTGCACGCAGTATGTACAATGGTAGGTATCTGTGGTTGCTAAGGAGGCAGGCCCTGGAATAGTGAAGTATAGAGGTTATGTGCAAAGATCTGTATGTAAATGAGCTGGGGTTACTTAATAGCACAAATGGTCAACTGTGTCCACAGATAAAATCTGTGCAGCCTCAGACCCATTTTGGTAACCACAGAACAGCTAGCTGACATGAAAAGGGTGTGTGTCACTATATGTTTAAGCAGATAGGAGCTGAGCGGCACCCATTTGTGCGCCATTCAGTTCAGCTAAGCAAAGCAAGGGAGAGTGTCCAGACTGCTGAACAGTGTTTATACCAGCACCATGGGATTGTGTGCCATGCCGCACTCCCTAGCATGGAAGGCAGTTTAAAAAAAAATAGCCTGGAAAAGCCAATTATGTATAAATTACTGATAAGCCCTGTTCCACTGACAATGGGCCATTCAAGCCCATGTGGAATTAATTAATTTATTTATTACAGTTTGATGACCGGGATAATCCACTGGGCCTGGAAGAGCCCATCTTCAGTGGAGGCCTGGGGAGAAAAGCTCCACAGGATATAAACAATCTTACAATAGTTATAAAAGTAAATAAAGTAGTAGAACAGTGAAAAATACAGAGATAATATACAATTTGTTAAAAAATATATAACATTTCTAATCCTAGGTAATGATTTACAAAAGTGAGATTCATGTAGTCTAAAGTACAGGCATTTCAGATGAAAAAAAAAAACATGCAAGTAAAACATTTACGTACAGATTAAAAAAATAGGTGGCCAGGGGGTCGATGAGGCTTATATATGTTTAGAAGATTGTGGTTTTCTGATCTTAGAGAGTGGTTGGGAATGTAGGGGGTTAAAGAGGTGGACAGAGAAGGACAACTAGAAAGTTTGAATATGAGCTTTTGAGCAGTAGTAAGTGTGAGTTTGAGGTAGTTAGGAAGTTCAAGCCATTTTGGGGAGTGGAGAGAGAGAGAGTGATGTGATGCGTTTCTGGAGTTGGTGGCAAATTTGGAGATTTTATTGTAACAGGCATCCAACTTGGCCTGTAAGCCTAGCTCAAGATTAGTGAATATGGGGGGCACCATATATAAGAGAGAGAAGAAGGTAAGTAGAGGTAAGGGTGTGTCTGGTGCAGGGGGTAAGATAATGATTGTGTCTATACAGGAGACCGAGTTTTGGTGAGGTTTTTTTATATAAGTTTGGATATGGATTTCAGATTTTAGATTTTCATCAATTATGACACCGAGCAGTTTGGTATGTGATACTATTTCTATGGGGCTGTTATTCTGAGCAGTCACTGTAAAAGAGTTTTTATCTATATTGTTTTTTTTGGATGGGGATAAGATCATTTACTTTGTTGCATTGGCATTTAAGGCGAGGTGATTATTATAGATCCATGATTTGGTATTAGAAGATGCTAACTGAGTTTTGAGAATTAGGTCAGAGGGGGTGTCTGTTGTACAAATAATGGTTGAATCATCAAGATATTGAATTAGTGTGGCATTGAAGAGACACTGGTGGAAGTTATTAATGAAGATGTTAAAGACGAGGGGGGCCTAGGATGAAACCCTGTGGAACTCCAGTACTGGTGTTTAGAAAGGAAGAGGGTGAGTTTTTCTATTTGATGGCTTGCTGTCTTTCAGAGAGGTAGCTGGTGAACCAGGTGATGGTAGGGGGAGAGAGGTTAAGAGAGGAGAGTTTGGATAATAGTAAGGGGTGAGAAATGGTATCAAAGGCTTTGGAGAGGTCAAGGAACAGAGTAGAAACTATTTTGCCAGAGTCGCGAGCAAGGTTTATGGAGTGTAGAAAGGAAAGGTGGGCAGTGATGTACTATGCCCAGGACAGAAACCATGTTGTGTAGGGGTTAGTAGGTTGTTTTGGGTCATATAGGACAAAATTTAGGACTGAATACCTTCCTCCATAATTTTTGATAGTGGGGACAGGATGGTTATGGCTCAATAATTAGAAGTGTCAGTGATTTTGCCTCCTTTATGGAGAGGAATGATAAAGGCATGTCTCCATAGTGAGGGGATGTATGATTTTAGTATGGATAAGTTTATTAAGATAGAGATGGGATGGGCAATGATGTCTGCAGACAATTTGAGGAAAATTGTGGGTAGGTTATCTGGGGGGAGAGGAGCATGGTTTGAGTTGAAGGAAGAGCCTCTTTATTTTGCTTATAGAGACAGGAGAGAAGCTAAAAGTAGGAGTAGGGGTAGTCATATTGTGTGGAGAAGTAGAGGGGTTGGTTTGGGAAGAGGTTGAGAGTGGTGACAGAAGCTGGTGGTGAGTTTAGCTATGGATTCTATGAAGAAGGTATTGAAGTTGGAGACATTTTCTACATCAGTAAGGTTTAGGCTAAAGAATGGATTATCCTTATTACCTGGGTGGAGAAGGGAGGCGCTAGAGTCACAGAATTTTCTTGAGTTGGATAAGTTTTCTGATTGAAGTTTATTGTAGTATGATTTTCAATCCCTGATTATTAGCTTTTTTGAAGTGTTACAGAGTTGTTTGACTGGTAAAGTTTCTACTTTTTACCTCTTACGTGCATGATTTGTTTAGTTTCTTTGGTTAACTAAGGGGAGGATGAAGTTTTAACTCTTATTTTTTAGTGGAGCAAGGTTGTTAAGAAGGTTCAGGAAGGTTTTGTTAAAGTAATCAATGGCATTGTCGAGAGGTAATGTTTTTAATGGTGAGCAATCTGTTACTTTTAGGCAGTCTATGAATATTTGTGAGTTGAAATTGGAGAGGTTCCAAGATTGTACATAGTGGTGTAGCTCCTGAGGGGGAGAGGAGTGACGGTCAGCAAATGCAGGCAGGTGGTCAGAGAGAGTCAGGAAAGGTGCCAGTATCTGAGATAAGGTTTGGCTGAGACACTAAGATCCAGTCAATGATGGTAGCAGTGGTTCCACCTTTGTTTGACGTGGTAGGAGAGTTTATTAATTGGGTGTATTTGTAGAGGTTGATATTTAGGGAGGGGGATTCAGAGTTTATCATGGCCCAATTTATGTTTACATCACCTAAAATAACGGTTTCATTTTTGATGTTAGTTGAAAACCAGGAGAGTATGTCTTCAAGTATAGGGATGTTGTTGCCTGGAGGAATATAGTGGGCAGCAATGCATATGGATTTGTGTTTGTTGAGTTTAAGGAGGGCAATACAGAGTTCAGAATTGACAAATTTAGGAATGGGATTGGTGTAGGGAGTAACAGTGTAGGAAGAGGAGTAGTGTATAGCTGCTACTCCACTTTTGTTGTTGGGTCTGTCTGAGTGCAGCATTTGGTAGCCTGGTGGGAGAATTTTGTTATTTTTTTATATTAGAATTAAGCCAGGTATCTGTGATGGCAACAATGTTGATAATGGGACAGCCAAGCGTGGAGAATGGGAAATTTATTTCTAAGGCTTTGGGCATTGATTGCAGTAACATGAAAATTCTTGGGGGTTGGGGGAATGTAGTAGACTGAGATGAGATTTGGGTGTGGCATTGGTAGGGCCAGGGTTGGGGTGGATGTCCCCGGAGAGAGACAGTGACAGCATGTTCAGTATGTGTCTAATATAGTGTGTTAAAGAGGGTGAGTACAGTTGATGACGAATGGTGTATTTGGATGGGTGTGGGGGATGGGGTAGGATGGGAATTACTCTGAAATTAAACAGGAGTGTAGTGTTTAAAGAGTAGAGCTCATAGGCTATAGATTTGAAAGATGGATAGTTAGTATGTTTGAAGTTTGATGTTTGATGTATAGTGTGATGGTAAAGTGTAGAAGTGTGCTGCATATTGTGAAGAAAAAGTATAATAGGGCTAGGAAGGTAGGTAAGGTAAGAAAGAATTGAATGTAGAGTGATTATTATTAGGTTAAAAGAGTGTACTGAAGTCTGAGACAGTGTGAGTAGGTTAAGTTTAAATAAGGAGGGGTTTGGAGGATGTGGAGGTGATTGAATGCTGTGGCAGAGTGGGAGAAGTTATGGATAGAGTAACTGTAGAGGTAATGGGGGCAGGTGGGAAATGGGGGCAGGGTAGGGAAGCAGAGTGAGCCCAAGCATTAGCAAGGGTGAACGGAACAGGGCCACACCAAGAATGGCAGGTAAGGAGCATGAGCAGGGCCACAACAAGAATAGCATGTACGGAGCACGAGCAGGGCCATACCAAGAATGGCAGGTAAGGAGCACGAGTGGGGCCATACCAAGAAAAACATACAAGGAGTGCAAGCGGGGCCACACCAGGAATGGCAGGTAAGGAGCGGCAGCAGAGTGAGCCCAAGCATTAATGAGGGTGAACGGAGCAGGGCCACATCAAGAATGGCAGATAAGGAGCATGAGTGGGGCCACACCAAGAATGGCCTGTAAGGAGCATGAGCAGGGCCACACCAAGAATGGCAGGTAAGGAGTGCAAGCAGGGCCACACCAAGAATGGCAGGTAAGGAGCTCGAGCAGGGCCACTCCAAGAACAGCAGGTAAGGAGCATTTAAACAAAAAAACAGTCAGTAATGTGGCAATGGAACTGTTCTGTAGTATAGTTCTGTGAAAGATAAGATGTGGACAAGTAATCCAATTTGAGTTGTATGGATGGGGTGCCTACGAGAGCAGAAGGAGGTAGTAGAAATAAGACAGAAAGCGGAACAAAGAGCTTGCTATGGAAGTACAAGTCTAAAGTTTCAACAGTTCTCTAGAAGTATGTGATTTTGGTACAGCTAAGGAGGTTATAGATAGACTTTTAACAAGTAAGGACTGTAACTAACAATATGGGAAGGGAGGAGTTAAAATAAGTTTACATGCAGCATAATTTAAACACTATTGTAGGGGATGAGAGAAAAAAGGTAAAAATAACTTGGAAGTCATGGGGGGGGGGAATACAGTGCAGCTGTCAGAACCGATACAGAGCTCAACCAAAAGGCACTATAAATACTCATTTGCTTAACAAGCCAATAGCTAGTGCTACTGAAAGGATTACAAGACAGAATTCAGTGGAGTGTAGTTGAAAATAGCCATTGTAAGCACCTGGATAGAAGCAGAGAGGCTGTGGAGGTGATCAACTAGTAGTCCAAGAGTTTTCTGAAGTTTATAATTTTTTGGAGTGTCCGTGATCTCAAGTATGGGAAGGGGAACAAACCGGACCCACTATGCAGTCGTGATGTACAGACACTAAAGGAAAATAGATAAAGAAGAAATTGTAGTAAAGGCGTTAGACAACCGCAATGAAACAAACCTAATATCAATGTCTTTCAGGGTGTATAGCAAACACTAGGCAGCAGAATTACTTAGCAATAACATTCTAATAATAGTTCAGTTATACCTCAGCTACAGTCAGTAGATAGATTGCAGATAAACACAGAAAACTAATAATTCCAGTTTGTACAAAAAACAACTAAAATATATAAAGTGACTGCAGAATAAAAATAGAAACACTAACTGTAAAATCACATGCAGCAAAGTAACTTGGTTCATACATATATATCCCTGGTCTTAACGGGAACTGAAAACAAAAGCAGTATAAGATGGAATGCACGGGTTAAGTTTAAAAACCCATGTTCAGCCCCTGACACAGTGTTAGACCTCAGAGGTCGCATCAAATGCCAGCCGAACATTAACAACATTATGACAAGGATAATATTCACTTAAGTAAAGCAGCAGTAGTAGTATGTGAAACAATTACATGCAGTACAAAGAAAACAAACACAGTTCCAGCCACTTTCGCTATGACATAAGATGATAGTTTGATACTATCAAATGATACTATTAACACTGTCAACTATAGCAGTAAAAAAAAGGCAAAAATAAAGGTTTATATTGCCAAATAAAAAAACAAAAACAATTAAAAGAAAGGAAAATCTGAGTGCTTACATGGGAGCTCACAACACTAGGGACTGTAGCTGCTTAGAGAAATTTAAAGATATCTCCCACGGTTTAAAAAACCTCTTACAAGTCAGAGAGGGATGGTCAATAACAGTCAGGTGTGAGGGGATGGCCAAACAATACAGTGCAATCAGACCTAGACCAGGGAATGCATGCAAAGCAATAAAAAAAAAGTCTACAAAAGCAATCAGAGACCTGGGAACAGGAAATATGAGCGAGTCCTACAGTCAAAAGGAACAGGCAGAAATTAATAGAAATACAAAAGTCAAAAGAAGCAGGCAGAAATTAGGAGAATTTAGACAAGGGAGATACTCTACTAGATAGACTTTTAACAAGGAAGGAGTGTAACAATATGGGGTGGAGGGAGTTAAAATAAGTTTACGTGCAGCCTAATTTAAACACTATGGTAGGGGAAGAGAGACAAAAAGGTAAGAATAACTTGGAAGTCATGGGGGGATACAGTGCAGCTGTCAGAACTGATGCTGAGCTCAACCAAAAGACACTACAATTACTTGTTTGCTTAACAAAGCAATAGCTAGTGATATTGAAAGGATTACAAGGCAAAATTCAGTGGAGTTTAGTTGAAAATAGCCATTGTAAGCACCCGGATAGAAGCAGAGAGGCTGTGAAGGTGATCAACTAGTAGTCCAAAGGTTTTCTGAAGTTTATAATTTCTTGGAGTGTCTCTGCTCTCAAGTATGGAGGGGGGGGGGGGACAAACCGGACCCACTATGTAGTCACGATGTACAGACACTGGATGTGTTGCAGTTCTACCGTTTGTTCCACACATATCTATAGTGTGGGATGCATCATAGTTACCCAGTCACACAGGCTGCATCTGCAGCACACCACTATAAAGTATGCATACACCCTACAATCTGATTTTTCACCCATACTATGCACCATTGGAGTACACACTTGGGAAATTTAACTGATAGAATGCTAGCGACTGCTGTTGCTCTACTAAATCTGTATGTGCTAGAGGCTGAGGTCATTGCTGATGCTGGTGCTGACAATAGGACTAGACTGAGAAGGAGAAGAGTGTTCAGGCCCAGGGTACCCTTCCAAGAGCTACATGAGCTGAAGATTATAGAGTGCTACAGGGTTAACCGGGACATACTAAAAGACCTCAAGAAGCTTTGCCACCCTCAACTCAGACCCAGATCCAACAAAGGGGAACCTATCCCAGTGGAAACAAAGGTATGTGTAGCCCTTAAAATGCTAGCTACAGGTACTTTTCAAAGATCAACTGGGGGCAGGATGGAGATCTCACAGGCATCTGCATCCAGGGTACTCCACCAGCTCCTGGCTGCCATGCAAACACATACCAGTGAGCACATTTATTTACCTCGCACCTCTAAGGAGAGGGCCAGCATTATGAGTTTCTTCTACCATATAGCACACTACCCTGAGGTACTGGGTGCCATAGACTGCACTCATGTACACAACAAAGCACCACTCACTGAAGATGGTAGAGTCTACGTCAACCACAAGGGGTATCACTCCATCAACTGCCAGGTCATGTGCAATGCCCAGGGTATTATCATGAGTGTGTCTGCTGGCACACCTGGCAGTTATCATGACTCCCATATCTGGCATTCATCACAGCTGTACCAGATGTTTGCCAGGGGAACATCCTGTATGGCCATCTACTGGGGGATGCTGGCTACACACTAGAACCTTGTATGATGACACCCATCAGAAATGCACATACATCTATTGAAGAATGCCATAATGAGGCACACGCACAAACTAGGAACATCATAGAGCATGTGTTTGGGCTGCTCAAGTCACTGTTCCACTGCCTCGATATATTTGGTGGAACCCTGCAATACTCTCCAGCCATGTGCACAGATGCTCACAGCATGTGCCATGCTACACAATATGATCCTGTGGAATCAGCTACAGCAGGATCATCACAGGGAAGTGACACACAGCCACCTCTAGTGTCAAGGTCCCCACAGCCAGCCCAACAGGGGGATTCAGAGGAGAAACCCCCTGAGCCTGTCCCTGTTGGCAGACATAGGGATGCCCAGTATGACCTGGCCCTGGCAAAGAGGCAATGCATAGCACACGCACTGACAACCTAGGGTCCTAGGGACTGACATTTCACTCCAACTCACACACATAGTAAAAAGGATGCAATTCACACCACTCAACGTGTACCTTATCATGTAGTGGCTGTGTACTGCATGCTTCAGAGTCAGCCCTGAATCACTGTTATCTCAACTGCTGCATTCGCAAGGTAAGTCACTATTCTGTACAACAAATGCATGGGGTATTACACTATGTTAGCATATGTATGGACCTACTGCATGTATGCAAGGGAATAGAATGAGATACTGGGCTACCTGCAGAGAACTAACAGTTTATGTGGGACAACAGGAACTCTCTGTCCAACACTGGCTGCCTCATAATATGCAGTAGGCCACAAGGCAGTAAAACCCACTGCAGTATGAGAGGGAAATACCAAACAGCGGGGTCATAGGACAGACACAAGACTGTCAATGCTAGAGCACCTACCCCCAAAACAGCCATGTTCCCATACAACTGCAGTAACTGTATGTTTCCAAGGTTATAGCAGCAGACCATACAATCCCAGAGATGTCCCAAACAACCTGTCGACATGCTCTATTTCCCCAATATGCTGGGGTCAAAGTGTACATTTGTACGCTGTTGATAGTGTCAGGAATTAAACCTCACTTGCTGGTGGCTTGTGTAGCTTAGTGAAGTAAGTACATTGGCATGGTTGACTGTGTTCATGGTTTGAAGCTGGCGGCACCTACAGTTTTGCATGGGAGGTACTCCTATGGTAGGAGTCCCACAGACTGTCAAAATGTCACTATTTGTTACTGCAAGAAAGCTGGACAATGTCAGAGACAATGGAGGGACAGGAGGCCACAGCTATGGACATTACACATGCTCAGAGTAACCTAGAAGGTGGCTAATATAACAGCAGTTTGTAACAAGTCAGAGTAGCAGCAGGATGTAAAGGCCATCATATAACTGTGTCAGTACCTGTACAACAAGTCAGTGGGCACCATGTAGTAGTACATTACCATAAAAACACAACTATCCAAGGAGCAGAGCAGACATATAGGGCAGAATCGTGGACATCCTGCAAAACATGTACAGTCAGAGGTGTGAAGTCTGTGCATACCTACAACTACTTAGAGCAGGAAATATGGACAAAGCCATGAACAGGAGTGGGACAAAGGCCTACATACAAGGAGAAGGATTAATTAGTGACCAGACAACTGTAGAAAGTGCAGAGAATAACAGATCATCCAGTAGCATGGGTTCCCTGCTGTGTATGGAGTCAGTAGCTCAACTGTCTGTCATCAGTTCCTAACATCAATCTATAATGATTTGCCACTGATGTACCATAAAATCACAATGCTATGTAAAACAAACCAGACATATGATGCAAAACCCTGTACAGTCTATTACAATGTGTAAACACCCTAGGTATGACTCAGATATTTATGTGCAGCACACACCCAGGGAATCCCTTGGACATAATATCAGGGAGGTGCTGGACTGTTGAATCAGGTGCAGCAGCCAATTGGCTGTAGCACACAAAATCCTGGATAGGTAGGTCTGGCCTGGAGTCACCTTGGAAGTATTGACAGTCACACTGGGCATGCTCCTACATTTAGCTAATTTCAGCCCATGTCTGATGCATCATCTGCCTAAAGAACTGAGATGTGAATACATCTATGTGCATACAGACAGGCATGCATATGTATCTGTCTGTCCCAATCCCCCTCAGACATGATTACCCTTATCTATCAGTATGTGGCACATATATAAACATACATGTGTGTGTGTGTGTGTCTACATATTTAACATAGTTTTCTTTACATTTGAGAAATAGCTGTGGATTTTATTAATATTTACAATGACATAGAATTATCTACAAAATTCTACCTAGCTAGGCTGGCAGCCTTTCAGTTTTTCACATCCCCCCCCATGAGAACTAGTTTTTCAAGTGTCCCTTGAGAAATGTTGCTTGAGACGGTTAGGTCTATCTGAGTATACCTTACCCCATTCCTTGTCTTGAGTGCCCATCTGTGTTGGCGTTGCTAACCCCACTGCAGTGCCACACTGACAAATCATATGCTTGCAACCCTAGGCTCCATCTTAGCAACTTGGCATTTTGCTGGCTGACTCTGTGTAACCATGTTAGGGGATTGTGATCTGTAACTACAGTGAATTTTCTTCCATACAGATAAGGCTGAAGTTTCTGCAGTGCCCACACTATGGCTAGACATTCCTTTTCTACAACTACATAGCATTCTTCCCTAGGTTTGAGGCTATTACTGAGATAAATCACTGGGTGCTTTTCTCCCTCTGAAGAAATCTGGCTAAGTACAGCCCCCACCCCATGGTTCAAAGCATCCACCTGCACAACAATGTCTTTGCTGTAATCTGGACTGGCTAAAACAGGGGGTCCTCCCAAAGCTTCTTTAAGATTCTGGAATACCTGCTCACATGCTGTGGTCCACACTATTTTATCTGGCCTGTTCTTCTTTTTCAGGTCTGTGGGGGAGCAGCTATGGTATTATAACTGGTGATGAACTTTCTGTAGTACCCTGCTGTCCTTAAGAATGCCTTCACCTGCTTTTTTGGTAACAGGTGCAGGTCATGCCTGAATGGCTACCACTTTGGCAGGTTCTGGCCTGATCTTACCACTCCCCACTCTATGTCCCAGGTAGGAGACCTCTGCCATACCCACCTGACATTTGCTCAGCTTAATGGTCATCCATGCCCTCTGTAGTCTGCCCAGCACCTTTCTAACATGCTGAAGGTGCTCTTGCCAGGATTGTGTGTAGATGACAATATGATCTAGGTAAGCAAGGGCAAACCCTCCTGCTCCTGCTGGGATATGATCTACCAGCCTCTGGAAAGTAACTGGGGCATTTTTCCATCCCAAAGGGCATCTTTGTGAACTCACACAAGCCAAAAGGAGTCACAAAGGCTGACCTCTCTCTAGCGCTGGGAGTCAAGGGCACCTGGCAGTAACCCTTGGTAAGATCAATGGTGGTAAGATATGTAGACCCAGCCAGCTGCTCTAGGGCCTTATCTGTCCTAGGCATGGGGTAAGCATCTGACCCTGTGTGACTATTTCATTTCCTGTAGTCCACATAGAACCTGGTGCTGCCATCCTTCTTTGGCACCAGCACCACTGGGGAGGCGCAAGGACTGTTGGACTCTTGAATTACCCCTAGGTCCAACATTTCTTGTATCTCCTTCCTCAGAGTTTGTTTGACTCTCTCAGGCACCCTATAAGAGACCTGCCTAATAGGCCTTTGGGATCCTGTATCCACCTGGTGCTGCACCATGTGGCTGCACCCTGGTTACTCAGTGAACATGTCTGCAAACTCCTGTAACACTGCTCAGATTTCACAAACCTCGGTAGGAGATAGCTCCTGGGACATTGCTACCCCTCCCACTGAGGTGTCAGTCCAAGCCTCACTGAGGAGATCATTCCCCAGATTTCCCTCAGGCTCCTCCTGCAATCCACTGCAAATACTCAGCATGAGGGCCTCCCTATCATTGTAAGGGTTCATCATGTTAACATGGTACAGTTTTTGCCCCTGCCTTCTGCCTAGCAGTTCTACCAGGTAGTTAACATCACTTACCTTGCTTACCACATTGTAGAGTCCCTCCCAGGCTGATTGCAGCTTGTTGTGTCTGACAGAAATGGTAACCATTACCTGCTGCCCTACAGCATACTCTCTAGCTTGAGCATTCCTGTCATACCAGACCTTTTTCTGCTGTTGGGCTTCTGCCAGGTTCTCCTGGGCCAAGCCCATGAGTTCCCTGAGCCTTATCCTGGGGTTTAGGACATATGCGACAACAGACTCCTTGTGAGATTCACACTCACCCTCCCACTCATCTCGGATTAAATCTAGAAGTCCTCTCACCCTATGCCTATACAGAAACTCAAATGGTGAAAAATCAATGGATTCCTGGGGAACCTCTCTGTAAGCAAACAACAGATGGAGCAAATATTTGTCCCACTCCCTCTTAAACTGGTCTGCAAATGCCTGTGGCATGGACTTGACTGTAGAGTTTAACCTCTCAACAAGACCATTAGTCTGGGGATGTTAGGGGGTGGTTTTCAGGTGCTGCACCGCACAGTACTTCCACAGACAAGCCAGCAGGTCTGATATGAAATTGGCACCTCTGTCAGTCAGTATTTCTTTTGGGAAACTTACCCTACCTAAAATCTCTAACAAAGCATTTGCCACCTTTTCTGCCTCAATGGAGGACAAAACCACTGCCTCAGGGTATCTTGTAGCATAATCTACTACCCTTAGGATATACGTTTTCCCTGTGGAACTTAGGGTATGCAGAGGCCCCACAACATCAATTGCTACCCTCTGAAATGGCTCTTCAATCACCAGCAAAAGCATCAAAAAAGGAGCTCTCACCTTATCTCCTGCCTTGCCTACCTTTTGGCACTGCAAACAGGTCTTATACTACCCTGTTTACATCTCTGGAAATTCCAGGCCAATAGAAGTTCTGCATAATACACCTCTTTGTATGTTTTATTCTCATATGACCTGCAAAGGGAATATCATGGGCTATAGCTAGATGTGCCAGACAGTAGGCTCTAGGTGCTACCAGCTGCTGTATCCTCTCACCTTCTAGCCCTCCCTCAGGGGTCCACTCTCTATACAGTAACACTTTGTCCCAGTATACAGATTCCCCCTTCCCTTGAGAATCAGGTGCCTTACTAACTACCTGCCTCAGGCTTTATAATGTAGGGTTTGAGAGTTGAGCCTGTCTCAACTCTCTCTTTGTAACCCTTCCCAGCTCCCCTTCCACAGGTAGTCTGGCATCCTCTGACAGCGGTGCCTCGCTGTCAGCCTGAGTACTACTATTCACATTTACCTTTGCAGTCACTCTGTCCAAGGGAACATCAGTACCCTCAACCAGCTGTGGCTCACCTTCATTCTCACTGCTACTGAGTAGCTCCCTCCCTGAAGTAACCACCTCACCAATCCTGGCTGCAAGTATGCAGTCTGACTGGGTCTCCCCCAGGCTACCAGACCCACATGCTTGTCTCCAAGCCTGACTGCATGCGACTGTAGAAACACATGGTACTGCCTTATCAAAATTATTCCCTATCAGGACATCTGGAGGGATATCCTCAAACACACCTACTTGCTGCCTTCCTTTTCCACCCTCCCCATCAAGGTGAACCCTAGCCAAAAGTATTTGGAATGAGTCCCTCCTAAAGCTCTCACTGGAGTAGACTGCCCAGGCAAGTAGTGCTCCTCTGTAACCATTGCAGGCTTCACAATGGTTAGGTCAGAAGCTGTGTCTCTCTTAGCAATGGCCCTTTGGCATTTACTATGATAGGATATAACCTCTGGTGGTAGTTTGGTACCCTTGTTGTCTCAAGATAACCTACTGTTGTTATTTTGTCCTTCCCACTTACGGGCTCCCTCAGCTTTTGTTCTCCACCTTGCCTCAGTGGACATATGTTTGCCACATGGCCTCACTGGTTGCATTCAAAACATTTAACCCTAGGTCCTGGAAGTGTACCTGGACTAATGGCTTCACCTGCTACTGGCAGATTCTGTTGGGGCAGTCTGGGATGCCCACCATGGGTTCCTTTAGACTCATGAGCAGTACTTGGGGTCCCTTTCCTGTGTAGGGATACCTTGCTTGCTATGTATAAGTCTCCCTTCTTCCCCATTTCATCTGACATAACGCATTGTTTATCAGCTAACCAGATCCTCATGTTCTCAGGCAAATTGCTAAGGGCTTGTTCCCTCATCAAAAGGTCTGAAAGCCCTTCAAAAGTGGTGACCTGACATCCACTTACCCACCTATGAAAATAAGTGCTCAGTTCAGCAGCCTTGCATCTATGCTCATGAAAGTTTTTCATATAAGTTTCAGGTGTTAGCTTAAAAAATTCTAACAAACAATTCTTAACAGCAGTATAATCAAAAAATTCAGAATAAGATAATTTAGACAGCACAGTTACACCTTTACTATGGAATAACGGGGTCAGGAACCATACCCAGAGCCTTTGGTCAACATCATACTGTTTACATACCCTCTCAAACATATGAATGAATCTATCAAAATTATCCCCCTCTGTAAACTGTGGAAGAAATTTAATGACCTTTTGTGCTTCTGGGGTCTGGTTACTCCCTTCCCCATTACCTCCATGACTCTGGTGAATAGTCGGCATCTCCTTTTTGTGCTGTCTCTGCCTCTCTTTCTCCTCAGCTTCTGAGTGTAGCAGTTTCTCATTCTCCTCAGCCTGTAGATGGCTAAGTCTCTCTGCTGCTTCTGTTTCCAAATACATGGCCTGAAACTCAAGTCTCTTTAGCTCCAGATGGATTTTTAAGTTCTCTGCAGAAAGGTTGAGCTGTCCATTCTCTGATTTTTGTACAGCTACACAGCCAGTCTAATCATCCTCCTGACTGCTGTTTTCTGATGCAGCTGTGACCAAAGCTGTACTCATGTCTGCCTTAGTCAGGTTTCCATGCACCAGTCCCTTAGCCTGGCACATCTCAGCCAACTGGCTCCTTGTTAGCTTGCCATACTCCTCTGCTGACATGCTTACCTGCTCTCCCTGACTAACTAAGCTAACAAAAAAATAAAATAATTGTGATCTGAACTCTCAATATTCACTGCATGGCTGATTTAGAGCACAAAAACATCCTCAGTGATCACTGTACACAAGCTACAACAATTCACTATCCACATCACTACAAGCCAATTAGTATGTGATGTGGCTAACTCACCACTATCAAACAATTAATATTTGATGTGGATATTCCATCACTGCCACCAATTAATATGTGACACCCATGCACTGGCCCAGTAATCAAGGAGCCTCAATCCTCACCACTAGCACCAGTGAGGGGCATGCACATTGGTAAGGATAACAAATACACACACAGTAAAGTACAATTTCCCTTAAGAGCACACAGAGATCACAGTCTGTCTGGGGCTGGTTTCTTCCTTTCTCCCCAGATCCCCAGAAAGACTCCCCACTGGCACAGATATAGAGTGGAGTCCTTAGCCAGGGTTCCAAGCCAAGTCCTCCCAGCACTCCCTCTGTCCAATCAGTGCTTTGTGTCCCTGCCCAAGTAGCTCTCTCACACACACACACACACACACACACACACACACACACACACACACACACACACACACACACACACACACACACACACACTTTGAGATATGATTTGTATACAACTACACAGACACTCCTGGGGAAGCCTGGCACAGGTTCACTAGCTGTGCCCCTTCTGTCCAGGCTTTAAGGTAGTAATCCACTGCCACCAGAACCCCTATTTTTCAGCTACCAATAAGGCCCTTCCCAAAGGGTGTCCAATTTTACTGTGCAATATTATTATCCAGTTAGTAAGTATGACCAGAACTTTTAAGGCTTATTGGAGTGGCATTGTATAGTATCACTATATACATGCAATGTACTCTAGAGCTTACATTATCTCTACACAAAACAGCCACAGTTGAAAGGTTTAAAAATATTTAATAATAAATAATAATAACACAAGACAAATCTCCTCATTTCAACACAGTGCTAGTCAAGAGATTAGAGATCACAGGAAAATGCTTAAAATAATACTGTAGAATAGTCTGACATAAATATAGAAAACAGCTGGACTAAACTTACTATTTACTATCTATTTCTAAGAGAAAGTCTAAGATCCTACTTACATACAGAGCAAAGGCAGAGTACTGTTGAGTGGATGTTCTTCAGCCATAATCCAAAATGCTCTGATTCTCTCTCTCTCTCTCTCTCTCTCTCTGAGAAAGTCTTAAATTGATAATACATCACTGCTGACTCATTTTAGATTACATAATTCTTGACACTTCTGATGTAATTTCCCAGGCTAACAGAAACTCAAGAGTTTTAACAGTTCTTTGATCTTCTACTTGGCCAGGGAAGCACAGCAATAAAATACATTATACATGTAAAATCTAGCAATTAACTCTGGTCTGAAAACAATAGAATGAGTTCCTTAGTACAAACATTCTGTCACCAAGCTTTGGGATCAAACAGTCATAAAATGCTTTACTTTATCAGCTTTCTTCCAGCATGGAGCACTGTGGTTACATTCTTGAAGTTCAACATTTAACACAGCTTTCTTTACATTTGTGAAACAGCTTGTGCATTTTATTACTATTTACAATGACATAGAATTACCTACAAAATTCTATCTACCTGGGCTGGCAGCCTTTCAGTTTTTCACAGGTGACCTGCATGTGACAGTGATGCATGAGTGTGTACACGTACACAGTCAAGCCATGTGCTAGCCCTACAAGTGGGTATATTGGACAGCTGTGGACCATACATGGCAGACTGGACAGTTCACCATCTCTGGCTATGAACATGGGAACTGGCTCTGCCAGGAGTGGCACTGGCACCACCATGCCCAGGGTCAGATACGGCACTAGTTGTTGATGGTGATTGCTCTCTGATGGGCCTGTGTCCCTTACAGGAACATTCAGGACCAGGTGCCCATGGCCTGCCACATCATTCTGTGGACAGCACACTCCCTTCTGTAGTGCTGGAGGTACGGCCACTGCTGGATGGTGAGTGTGCATGGTCACGTGGACTCTCACTGGATGTTGTTGCTGACCTATGGCCACATGTCTGATGCTCTACTCCCACCACATGTTCTAGCACAGACAATGTGCGGTCAAGGACTGACAATGTCTCCCCCCACCATCCATCCACTACATCAGTGAAATGATGCATGGCGTCACCAACATGTTGGAGGGAGTCATGGATGTCAGACAGTGATGCAGCCATGATCCTGAGCACCTGTCTGGTGTTGGGTTCAGAATGTGCCTCTGCCTCCACAATGGACCAAAACATGCATCAAGTGACTCGTGAAGTGACACCTGTGACAGGTGGTGGACCAAAACATGCGTCGAGTGACTCATGATGTGACACCTGTGACAGGTAGTAGATGAGCAGCAGTCCTCCTTTAAGCATGCCTGTCAACCTGCCTGTGTGGGACCTCTCCAGTTATCTGTCTATGGCTAGTGTCTACACTCACAGATGCCATTGTTGCCACACTCTTCTGTTCAATGCTGCCACACTCTGTCCGATATCTGTGGTGGCAGGGGACTGGGTATGTGTGGGCATACTGACTGTGTGTGGGGACAATGGGAGAGGAAGTGGGCTGTCAACCCATGGGACAGATTCAGCCCCCAACAACCCCACCTGTGCCTCACTATGGCCACCATAATCATCACAGTCCAATGATACACTGGTATCAAGTTGTGAGGGGGACAGACTCCAACCCTCATGGTCAACTGTGATGAGGAAGACAAAATAAGTGCATTACTACCTGCACTATTATGTATGGTGATCCATACACACATGTACAGGTGAGGTGCCACAACTGATTTACACATACCACATCTTATTTCTGATACCATGCACAACACACAAGCAAACTTCAACATGCACAGAGAACACAGGCCAGTTAAAGGACATCCACTGAAGCTATGTCTGGATAATGTTGCCAGTACTATACACCTGTGAGATAAGTGAAATGTCAGTGTATGTGATGGATCTACACCTGAAGCACAGTGCACCCATTTTGAGCATGCTATTGCCCCCTGTATAGCAGACTGCATAGACCTTCACAAAAATAAGTGCGAATATGTTACAGCTCCTGTACAAACACTACTGTAATCACTGCCTGAATGCAATTCAGTTAACCCCTCTGAAAATGAACATACAAGTAGTGTACTCTGGCTAAGCATATCAGTTGTGTATACAGCAAAATGGCAGCCATTAACATTCATAGGATATATATGATCTATACAAAAACAGTATCACACTCACCGGGTACAGGACATTAGACTCTGGCCACACCTGACATACCTATGGAAATGTGAGGGAGAGGTATTGTCACCAATACCAAATGTGGCATTGTTGCAGGATAATATGTGCATGTATCAACATATACAGTAAGTACTGTGATACTGCCTACATTTCTGACATTCTGAGTATGTCGGCACAAGTGTGTGTTACATGACCGACCTGAAATCCATGTACTGGTATGCAGAGGCTGTCACAGTGACTGATACAGTATTACAGTGAGGAACACAGGAAGACAAAATAAGTGCATTACTACCTGCACTATTATGTATGGTGATCCATACACACATGTACAGGTGAGGTGCCACAACTGATTTACACATACCACATCTTATTTCTGATACCATGCACAACACACAAGCAGACTTCAACATACACAGACAACACAGGCCAGTTAAAGCACATCCACTGCAGCTATGTCTGGTTAATGTTGCCAGTACTATACACCTGTGAGATAAGTGAAATGTCAGTGTATGTGATGGATCTACACCTAAAGCACAGTGCACCCATTTTGAGCATACTATTGCCCCCTGTATAGCAGACTGCATAGACCTTCACAAAAATAAGTGCGAATATGTTACAGCTCCTGTATAAACACTACTGTAATTACTGCCTGAATGCAATTCAGTTAACCCCTCTGAAAATGAACATACAAGTAGTGTACTCTGGCTAAGCATATCAGTTGTGTATACAGCAAAATGGCAGCCATTAACATTCATAGGATATATATGATCTATACAAAAACAGTATCACACTCACCGGGTACAGGACGTTGGACTCTGGCCACACCTGACATACCTATGGAAATGTGAGGGAGAGGTATTGTCACCAATACCAAATGTGGCATTGTTGCAGGATAATATGTGCATGTATCAACATATAGAGTAAGTACAGTGATACTGTCTACATTTCTGACATTCTGAGTATGTCGGCACAAGTGTGTGTTACATGACCGACCTGAAATCCATGTACTGGTATGCAGAGGCTGTCACAGTGACTGATACAGTATTACAGTGAGGAACACAGGATGCTTAACTGGATGCTCCTCTGCTGTGGATGCTGTGGCACCCACCTCCATGATGTATGGGGTGATGGATGCTTGGCAGCTAATGGTTGATCCTAGGTTTGACAGGAATTTCTCTGTGGCTGAGAGTAGTTTTACAGCTGCAGGCCCTCCACCAGTGGTAGCACAGTCCCTGGCCACAGCAGTGGCCCTTTGCAGTGCAGCATTCACCATGTCTGTTGCCCTGTGTCAGACCTAATCATAGCTTCTGTCCTGTAGCCCTATGCGACTGACTGCTGTGACGAGGTCAGCCCACAGTGCTGCATACTGCTAATGATTCTAGTGAGTCCTGGACAGCAGAATGTTGTGATGCAGTCTGAGGCCATCCAGGATAACATCATTTTCTGCAGTTGAAATGGCAGGTGCCTCTGTCTACACATAAAGACAAGAATAGGGGAACATATCACAGAACCACATACATTGCTCTCCACTATGTGCAGACCCTGCACATCCAAATTGGCCTGCACTATCCATTGCTACCTCCCACGACATACCTCACCGTCTATCAACACAGTATATATGTGACTATCAGCAACATACTAGCAATACTGGTTATATCCCTGTGTGCCATGAAAGAGTGTGCTATATGTCTCCACTCCCATCAATGCAATCTACTGTGGTGTATCCCCTACTGGCAATGTCCTAGTAAAATGTCAGACAGTCACTGTTCAACAAATAGGTGTGTGTTATTACAAGTATATGGGGACAGTTGAGCAACATCAATGCACCACAATGACAGACAGCAATGTAAATGTGTTGTAGGGTATCTTAACTCTAGGTGTCCTACTTCTACAGAACACAGAAGTTTGCAGAATGTGTGCATGTACCTGATATATGTGGCCCCTTTGCCATTAACATGTGGATGTCTGGCAAATGGCTGGACAATAATTAATGGTTGTTCTTAGAATATGGAGAATCTAGCTGTCACATGCCAGAACTCAAAGAAAACAGTTATGCTACAGTAATGTATGTTACTGTATTCATATCCTTACTTTGTATTATCATTAGGTACACTCTGTTGATGAGGTTGGGCCTGTGTCCCCCCACTACTAATGGCTATAACCTACAGTCCTGCTGTATGGGGTTGCCAGGTATGCTAGCTATAGCTGTAAAGCAATGACATACGAATGTTGACAAAACAGTGACCTAGCCAGAGTACATCAGGGAGAGTCAGGGACACCTGTACAATGTCTGAACTATTCCTGTGTGACATTCACAGACTAAGAGGGGCTGAATGACTGCACATCATGTGATATGCCATGTCCACCATTGCTTACTGTCACTTTGTCTAGCACACAATCCAGTAGCATTCATGCAGGAGCCAGCCATTCTAGGAGGGAGTGAGAGGACCAGAGCTGTGATCTAAATCACAACTGCCAGAGTTGAAAAGCATACCTGTAGCTGCTGGACAGCAGACTATCAACAACATGTCATTCCCAGAGACGTACTACAGGCCTACTGCTGTAATCCCTATTCCCCATGACTGCATCCTCCCATCAGTGTCCCATTATATGGGGACTTGTATTGGTAGAGTTTTGTAATCCTTTTGTGCCGAAATCCTTTAGAAAACTGCTTCCGAAATTGCAGTGTGTCTTGGTAAAGCAAGTTACAGACCTGTTTACCATAGGTAGCTGCTTGCCTTTTGCAGGTAATGCTCAATAACAGGTGATTGCCTGTGCACCAATCCATGGCTCAGACTTGCTAATTGCATCTAGAGCAGTTGGGTTGCACTTTCATTAGCCAATGACATGGCAGAACAGTGCAATATTTAAGGCCTTTATGAAGGCCTTGGCCCTTTTCCTAGTCTTTGAGATGAACATTACTGAGATATGGAGACTACAGCATCACAGAGGGTAGGTACAAATATTGTCCACTGTTGGGATTTACGTGGTATGTCCACAGTTTTGCATGCTATGTTTTGCCATTGTCAAATGACTTTCTGATTATGTGGCAATTCAGTGTGTTAAACAATGTGAGTTGAGGTCAATAAGGGGGAAGATACATGAGTGCCATATATCATACTCATCAGAATATGCATGCTGCTGCAGTAGCTGCTGGTCTATCAGATGTGTATGTTTGTAGGGCAGACTGGCACACATCTCTGTCACTTGACCTTTGCCCCCCATGCCTTCATGTACATGTGTTGCATTGATCCCTTGTTCTAGGGGGTTGTGAGGTATGGTAGGTCTGTATCAGGTAGCTAAACATACTGCTGCATATATTGCAGGCTGCAGCTGCTGCTTTTTGCCCAGGACTCATACTGGGGAGTGTGACCACATTTGGTGGACAGCAAGTGGTATGTGTCAGTGATGGAGCAGTGGCAGCTCTGTCATTAGAGCAGAGCCAGGGTGAGGTGAGGGTACCCATACCAGTCCAGGTGAGCATGTGCTTAAGGTACATATGTTATGTAACAGTGCCAATCGGACAGTTGTAGGTGACATATAGGTAGCCTATACATATTTGTGCAGTGTGTCCCTACCTACAGGCATTTGATGTCCTAACATGCTTAGCAGTGAATGCAATAGCAGCAACCTGTTTTGGTTAAAATTGCAGGACTCAATCATTATTTATTGTATTCACAAGCATGTAATTGAAGTACAAAACACTGGATTCGAACCCAAGACTTTGGGTGGCAAAATGTACAACATGCTAGGAATTTAAAAGACTGAGCTACTGAGTCAATACTGCAGCAAATGTATTTGTGAGATAGAGGTGCATGCATACAGTTTGTTACACAGGCTTTGCATTAGCCTGTATTCATATGGATATGATGTGTGAAATTGAACTGTCTGTCATGATTTTCTAACCTCAATCTGTACAGACTTGGCAGTACTTTAGTGCACAGAAAAGGTTTTGTGAAAACCATGCCAAAAGTAGGTGGCACAACTGTGGACATTCTGCAACAGTCTGCAGTTGACAGCTATACCTGCTATCCCAGGTCTCATGTACATCCATCATCATTTATTTGGCTGTGTACTGCTTTGATGTCTGCATCACAGTCCCAAGTACACTGCCAATTTTCCCATTATATGTACATGCAGTGTATCATTGGCAATCAGGATATGTTTATGGAACTATCTCTTTTACTTCAGAGCTGAGTGGCCTTGTGGGGTAATGCACTATGCTATAGCTAACAAGGGCCTGGGTTCGAGACTTGGTGAGGGTAATTATTTTGCAGATGTGCCTAACAGTGTCAGAAACACAGACGGTGATTAAGGCAGTTTTAAGTGGGTTTGCGATAAATATAAAAAAAGAAAAGAAAAAAGTGGTGATAGGAAAGTGGTGAAATGGGGGCAAGCAGGGGGAAAACATACTGAAAGGCAGGCAGGGATGTGCAGGATGGGTGTAGGAAAGGACCATAGCTCTCCATTTCATGTACAGCAAAAGCTGTACAGGTTGTAGAGAATTTGGAATTTGAAGCCTCACACCCCAGATAGAGGCTGAGGGCAACATAAATGTGTTGATTATTTAATGCAATGATTAGTTATGTCCAGTGGACATGTGTGAAAAATGGAGAGCTATGTATGGGGTGATGTTTTGTTGTGAAGCAGGTGCCATTTTTTAAGGTGGGAGTGGAATGTTGGGAATGGATATAGGTACATGTGGGGAGGTAAGTTGGGTAGGAGAGGTTGCATTTGCAGACAGACAAGACAAACAAGACAGCATACAGGTGTGGTGCGTGACACATGAGGGGTGAACACCTTGGACGGGGAGGGTGTTATGGAATCAGAGATCCATGTGCCCCCAGACAGCAGCAGTGTGACTGAGCTCCCCACCCATGAGCAGTCAGCACTGCTCCTTCACTGCCCTAAAGGTGGCTGTGCTGGAGGCTGGGAGTCAGGGCCACCAGACCCCTCCAGGTTGGTGAGTCTGCCCTCAATTCAGCATAGGCAGTTCTCATAGCCATGATGGACTATCCTGCACACCATCACCAGTAGCTGATCTTGGGTGGCAAAATTCCTCCACCCCTACTCCCAGGGGGGATGGGCCCCATCCCCTGAGGCAGTTCCACCCATAGGTGGTGCAGGGCCAGTGGAGGTTCATCACCGGCTTGGGTCTCAGACATGCAGGGACTTGGTGCCACAGCCAGCTGAGGTAGGGTAGGCGGATCGCCAGGAACTGGCCTACCCAGTATTTCAAAGTGTATAGGTTAGTAATGAACATAACATTTAGTTAGTTATAACAGCATGCCAGAATGTTGCAAATAACCCAGTAACATAACATTGCATATTATATGGAACATGACAATAAGTGAGATAACAGTCAGTATAGTAACAGCATGCCAGTAACAGTTACGGCATAATGCCACAACATAGATAATTCAACAAGGTATGTTAGCATGCAACCATTGTAATACATGACAATAATAAAACACAAGGACCAACATAATGTTTTGAGAAGAACATATGTTATTAGTAAACCATAACCTATGTATAACAATAGTAGATTACAATGCAGATAATGGGTGGGGGGAGAGAGAAATACAGTCCATTAATAGCAATATAGTCTATATTGTTTGCAACAGTACTCATATACTCTAGAGGTCTGCCCTTCCTTTATGTATACAAGTGCCCTATAGCTTCTGTAGCAGGTACATACTTCTCAAACTATCCACATGGGACAGTACAGGCCAAGCTGTGACACCTACAGGTATACAACTACAGAGGGCTATTACATGTCAGGGGGACAGATATGACTACCAAGGTGTACTATCGACTGATGTGGTGTGACTGTGCTATTGACATAAATCATGTCCATGATAGATCTGTGACAGAGTGGATTAGGCAACAGTGAACACAGTCCATGACAGTGTGACACTTGAGAGACATGTATTGTGCACAGTGTAGAGAGTTTACAACTATCATGCTGTCCTTGGCAGGCATGGGGTTAGACTATCAGCAGACATTCACAGACACAGCAGGCATACAGCCATATCAAGATTACACCTTTTATTTATTGTATTAATTTTTATTAGTATTGTACTTGTTGCCTTTATTTTCTGAAGTCTTATCACATTGCTGAGCGATGCTGTTAACACTCTGTTACATCTGAACACACAAATTATTAACCCATTCTAAGGGCTACTGCAGCCATTTATTTACCTGTAATTACTGTCGGGAGAACATCTGTTAACAATACATAAATGATTCAATAATAATTACTAGTACTTTTCACTGGACTCGAACCCTGGTCTGTGTGTGACAAAATGTACATCAGACCTAGTATTTAGCAAACTGAGCTACTGAGCCACTGTTGCATATTGATTGACTGATATTTGCTTAGAGCTCACGTGCTAGCAAAATATGACCTGGTAATAGAAGTAGAGTGTTATACAAGACTGCACTGACAGTTGAACACACATCATGAGATTTATGTATGACAGAGATAGTAGGTGAACTGTGCATTCATACATAGAATGCAGGTGTACACGATATACCCCAAGTGGGTGGAAATATCTGTGATGTGTACAAACCATATCAGAGTGATGGGTTGGCTACCTGACCAATATACAGTTGCAGATGGTTTATTTGTAGTCTACAGCTATTACAGTTTCATATTTGCCTGCAGCAGCATACCTTAGAGCAGGAATGCATATAGCTGAAATGCAATGGTTAAAATAAGACAATCCTGATATACACAATATATCTTGGGCATTCATGTTATTGCTTCAGATCTTAATGCAGAACAAATATCATGATGCATTATATGTTGTAGTACAACTCCAAATCTACAGTTTAGCAGAACAGTCTTTATTAGATAACCTTCAGTCACTTAGTGATATTCTTTGTGTTTTAAGTTCACAGCTGATGTAATACTTAATTTCATGAACAACAGCCCAAAATACACACATATTGCACAATACAGCTTTATTAGGGGTGACTTCATGCAGTGAATGGTATATTTTTCAAGTCTTTATTGCAGAACAAATAATGCAGATGTTACAATACAGCTGTAATTCCACAATTAATGCAGTAGAAACGTTATTTCATTAACATTATCAGGTGTCATGCTTTCATCTTTATTGAATTATACCTGGCATTATTCACTTATTGCAGTCCAGGTCTATGACCACATTCATTGCAGTGCAATCAAAATTGTATATACCTAATGACATTACTCTTTCTTGCTTATATAACTATAGATTGCAAGATACATCTGTACTCACCACACTCATGGTTCAACCTAGGCAGGTGCCCTGCATGGGCCTCTATGTTGTGAGCTCTCTCTTCTGCTGCTGTAAGGAGAGAAACACACCACTATGCATACCTGTCTACCACACATTTAGATTAGGTATTGCTAAAATAATACAAACAGTACTTACAAACTTGGGGGGCATTCCCATCTCAAGCATCCTGGACCCAGGTGTTCAGAAGTCCCCTCTTCTATTGCTTCAGATCATCATAATGATGATGGACCTGCTCATCTGTGCTGGGGATACCTGTACCACTGGTGAGATCAAGTTCCAGATTGTCCCAGGCTTCTGACTTGTACTCTGATCCCCGGTACTGGTCCTGCAGCAGCCGGACATTGTGGTATTTTACAAGGAGTCCAACCATGATCCTGGATTTCAGAATGCCCTACCGCTGCACCTGGAAGTGTGCACCCTCTTCAACACCTGCCATAGCTCCTGCCAGGTTCAAACTCCAACTGGTTCTGCTATATTCCCACATGTTGCACTTAAATAAGCCTGCTTTCAAACCCTTTACTGCCATTGGGCAATTTTCAAATATGCAGGGTATCGCTTAGCATGACACAAACCTGTTGAGCTCAGCTGAGCAGTGCTTAAACTTGCAAATTCTTAGCACTGCTTAGCAGTGTGGAAACACACTCAGCAGAGCTGAACGGTGCTTAAACAGGCTCTGCTTGGCAGTGTGCAAACCAGCTAAGTGGAGCTGCATGATGCCAAGCAGTGCTAAAGTGTCTTTTGTTTCAGCAGTGCTTGGCATGGCTTAGCAGTGCTTGGCAGAGCTTATCTGAGTGAAGCAAATTTTCATTTAAAAATAATTAGCATAATGTTCTCTTGCAACATAAAAGCTTCCTAACCTTTCCCTGTATCTGAACCTACTACACCCATGGCTGTCATTCTAACCATTTGCCTACCCAGCCATATGGAGCGCTGCTATACTTTTACATATACCTTTTCATCTATGTTTAAGCACTGCTGAGCACCACAGCGCTCCATGTAAACATTCTCAACTATGCTTAAACTTGACCTTTCTTTCTTAATTAAATGTATCCGGTGTTTATTTTTAGATGTCTGGCACATGTCCACTTCTGCATGCCCTACCGTGCCGCACCAACACACACACACAAAAAAAAGATTTGAACAATTAACATCATAACACTTTATTACACTTGCATACATTGCTATCCAGCACTTTGATAGTGCATGGGGTGTGTTACTCATCTCCAAATACAGTAACACTCTCCCTACACTGATTCCATAACCATGTTACACAGGCCTCCCCTCAGTAACGCACCTTCATTAATAGGCATTGTGTGCTACTGAGGGGGTACCGTGTACACGGACATGTTACCTTACATGTAGGCTTTACACTATGCCTACACAGATTTTATTAAATCCCCAGGTATATCTTTACTTTTTAACCATCTGAATAACTGTTACTTTCAAGCTAGTTACAGGTTTTTGAATTCACATTCTACATCAGAGTTGATGGAAAGTTAAGAAGCAGAGGATCTATATATATTACTGTCTATTCAGTAAATAAAAAAAGATTAGTTGAGATCAAAAGGAGAGAATTGATAAATACAGTTAATAGAAGTGGCCGTAAGGCAGAGACTTGGGACACACCAGAGCTTACTATGGCTGAAGAGCAAATGAAGCATCTAAAAAAGTCTTTAAATGATTTTTGAACACAGGGGACAAAACCAAAGGAGAAAGAAGGCTCCAGCAGGAAGATATGGTTATCTTGGTTAAAGGCTTTTTGTAAGACCTCCAGAGAGAGAGCACCACTGAGAAGCCTGTCTTCCATAGCTATAAAACACATTTCTGTTTGGAAGAATAAATCAGAGTGCTGCAACTAAGAGTAAAACCATGCTAATTCTGGATAATATATAATATCCATTAGCACATTCTGAAACTTATTGATAGACTCATTTTTTACTAGTTTAGCGAAGGCATGAAATAGGAAGACAGACATGTAATATTTTGAATTTAATAAGTGGGAAAATATACTTTTTTGAGAGGGAGGGTATGGTGCACTTAAAGAGTGGAACAATAACATGTAAAGCATGGGTGTGTAATAAGGTTCCTACACAGCTTTAGAAACTATGAGAAGTTGCTATCTACTCCAGGATCATTATAACAGGGATGACTTTTTATGAGTTTTTCAGGTTATTAAGGATAGTTTTTTAAATGGTTTTATGCTTTATACCCTTATCCCACCTTATTATGCCTGTGTATGAAAGAAATATCTGCATCTTATAGTGACCATTGCATGCCATAGAAATACCCAGTCATGGGTCTGCACTTGGCTATCAGTATAAAAGCATTATGGATGATGTGACATATCAGAGTCAAGTTCTTATCTGTAAGACTAGCAAACTGTTTATTATCTTTTCATCCTACTTTTCATGGTAGGAAAAATGTAATGCTAAGTGGATGCAAACAATTTTCATGAGTGATTTTTTTCCTGAGACACTTTTGTTTTTTCAATTTGAGAAGACCAAGTGGGCAAGTTTACAAAGTTTACATGGAGGCAAAACTTCCCACAAAAGCTAGGAATAAGTTTATCTACCCCTCTCAGACACATTGGAAATACTTGGAAAATAGCTTCCGGACACTTATCCTCTGCTGACATGGTGTGTTCCTGCTTTGTCCATAACCACCCAGTCTTTAGATATAGACAGGAGAGGGTTGAGGGGCACCAGCCTTCCTTATATTATGAAAATATAAGTATAAATTCAAATAAGTATGTGTGGTAAATTAATACCCTTGCCTTGTTTTACAATAGTAATATTATTATTCTGAGTGTCAGTTGGTGTCGAGAATGTGTGTGTTAATGAGCTGCTTCTGCTAGTTTATTGTTCAATTCCCTCTCCTTACATTTGACTATTGTGAAACTCTGAGGAAGTCAGTTTATGAGACAGTACTGTGGGATAGTTGGTTAACTGGGCTAGATTCCTCAATAGTCTCCTGGACTACTTGCTTAGCAACTACCAATGAACCCATGAGGAATATTGATAAATACTAATCTTTTTTTTTTCTTAAGCCTATTAAGGCACTCATGACAAATTTGACACAGTTGCTGATAGGACCCATCAACTTCTGAAGTTGCATTAATTTCTCCAGGGAGTAGCTTCATTATAACTTTGGCCAAAATTGTGTAGGGGTTGGTTTTAATACCATGTGGGGGGTGGGCTTCTCTGAGTCCTTTACATCAGAGTAAGTTATAAAAAACTGTGGATTGCCATTTTGGTCTATTCATTTTAACTGGATTTTGCAGAAAAGTCATTTAGCTGACCACAGGAATAAGTTAACTGTGCTGTGGCAGGTCATAAGATGGTACTCAGTTCCAATAAACAATATGTGTTTATTATGGGCAGGTGATACAACAGTAATCATCAGGATCATAAGTTGGTGGACCATGTTACAGATGAAAATGTTGTTGGTGACCAGAAGAGAATTACTGCCAAATGCAGGTCCTGGCTTAATGATATAAAAGACAGGGCCAAACAAAAGGTGCAGAATATCTGTCCTTACGAAGAGTACAGCTGGATAAGATCATACATGCACTCACTCAGTCACCTAATGAGTAGATGCTCATCAGACATATTCTTTATATGTGCATCACAAAGGTTTAGTGTAATAGTGGTGACCCATGCTGACCTGTTATATGGGTGACAAACCTGCCTATCTCACATATGTCTTATTACATTGTTTGCTAACAGATCAAAAGTGCAGTCAGAACTGAAAAGGTCTTTATCCTCTGTCATGGTGCACAACACATGAAACAGTAAACACAGCTCAGATGAATGCCATGACAAACATGGAGGCCAAAAGCCACCACTGTGACAGGAAAATATGTATTATCTGTACTGCAGTGGACACATTCTGGCTGAGACTGCTGATGTTTCCCTTACAGAGACTGCAGCTACCCAGTTCATTAGTTCACTGTGGTCAGGTGTAACAACTGCTGACCTTTTATGTGCCTGCATCATCTTGAGCTGCTTATGCTACCACAAGTGTCCCCTGACAAATGATGTAGCAGCTGACATAGTTATGCCCACTAACATAATGCCCAAGCATGCACATGTAAGTGGTGATGCAGATGGGAGCATTAGGTTGCATCAACATGTGTTACAGTTTGCTACTGGACATGCACAGAAGTAGACCTGCATCCAAAAACAATCATGTACTCACAGGTGTGGGTGTTGATGTACACAGGTGTAGCATGGCAGCAAGTGATAGACCGTGTTGAGTATATTGATAATGGCAGATAGGATCCCATTTTGTGGGTAGGTGCCCATTGATAGCCAATGTTCTGATAGATGCTGATGCTTTGCATGGTAGCCAAAGTGCCACTGACTGCACCAGTGTCACAGCTACCACATATACGTCCATGACTGATGCCTTTGGTTGCCATTTGTGATGCTCTCCACATCCAGGAGGACAGTATTGCCTCTCACTCATGCATGGTTGTAGCAATGAAAGAAGGTTGAAGACAATCTGGATAACATGTTTGACAAATTGTTCTGAACAAAGTGAATTGTGTGAAGAGAACTTGTAGTCTTCATATGCCCAGCAGCTGTGACAACACAATGTGAACACGTCATGACTGTATCAAAAGAGCTTATGACCCAGAAATGCCATCTTCGAGCTGGTAGACCACTGGGAATGCATCAACATCTGGTCCACATGCTGCAGCATACTGTCCATACTCCAACATTACAGAGCTCTTCACTTCCTGCCAGACCAGGTATCAGGTGCACACCATCATCACACTCATCCTACAAAGGTCAGTACTGAGGCCAGCCCTGAACTTTATATGCACACATTCATAACACTAATACAACCATTTCTCATCTCTCAATACTTGGATACCATGAATGATGACAGTTCCGCTAGGGAATTGACTCACTAAGGGATGACCCCCAGTAGCAGGTTTTCTGTATGGTCAGCATAGACCATCTTTGTCAGCATGTCTGGGCATGCATTTTGTATATTGCTGTGGATCCAGGACTACACTGTGGTTAGCAGTGGTTATTGTCTTCCAGACTAACGAGGCAAAAGCTTATGATGGCATGTACTCAGTATTCCATTTGGCACATGGATATTTACTTGTCACATGACAAAACAAGAGGTATTCCATTTGACTTGACCTTTCAAGTCAAGCAACATTATTTTGGCTTGGGCATTATGAGGTCATGGAACAGATACCTCTCAACATTCAAATGGTAAGTACAAAGCGATAGTCCTTACAGGACTGAGGGTTTGCATCAATATGATGCATTTTTTTTGAATAAGTATGACTCTGTAATGACCAGCTAACTGACTGCAGGGGGATTCACTTTATAATCTCAAAATACTGAAAGGATGAATTTCAGCATCTTGAGACCATAAAGTCGAATCCGCAAAACACCGACAGTCCAAAACCGCGAAACTTCAAATCGCGAACACACACAATACACCACACCACACATACACGACAATACCCACACTACAAAAAAAAACATACACAAACATAACACCACACATCTACAAACCTACACTACATATAAGCAGGGGGACAAGCACCTCTGCACCCATTATGTTGGGGAATACGCCCTCACATCCACTACTTATATATACCAACTCTGAGATCGCACAAACAGAAAAAGACAGTAAACTCACACCCAGACATTCTACAGTCCCTCACACACTCACACACACACGCACACACGCACACACGCACACACACACACACACACACACACACACACACACACACACACACACACACACACACACACACACACACATCACATATATACAAACCCCACCACATCCAAAACTTAAGCACTCATACTTTTACCTGCCTACCCTAACCCACACGTACAACTTACAAACACACTCACATACAATCAAACACCTACTCACAACCCTTACAAAACACTCACTTCCCTTAAATTCCACTTAATCTACACACTACACCGGACACCATCCACACAATACAATTCACGTCACGTAACATAAAGCCATTATTGCAAATTAGACTTAGACAGATTTGTGATTATGCACTTTCGCTATTTTGAAGATTCGACTTTATGTTGTCGAGATAATGAAATTTGACCTTTCAGTATTTTGTGATTATAAAGTGAATCCCTGCAGGGACATTCTTCAGAATTCCAGAGAGTTGAGAGGAATAGTTTGAGTCAGAAGCAGTGGGTTAAGTGTTGTTTATATATATATATATATATATATATATATATATATATATATATATATATATATATATTTTTTTTTTTTTTTTTTTACATCATTGCTGGCAATGATAAACCAAATATTTCTGCAATATTTCTGACTTTGTAATTTGTGTGGAACAAATGTGAAATACATCACTATAATTGCTAAGTAATGGTTGTACATACCTCTTAGTTGTCATAGCCATGTTAAAACTGGTAATTCATGAAGAAAAGGTGGTAGATTATGCCTAATTAATAATGATAATAATTAGAGTTATAGACTTTTACTTCAAAAACTGGATGTTATTTCACTTTTTCTAATTCTGTAAACTCCTCTGGAAAAAAGTTAAAAAAATGTAGTTCAGAACTACCCTTACTCCCTCAGTGCATGCCTGAAGGACAAATCTAGCTTCAAAATCTTCTTACTTAACAACACTGAGACTAAAGTTGTATCCCATTCAAAATTGCATGAAGTTATAATTGGCAACCTCAAATTCAAAAAAAAAAAAAAAAAACCTCACCAAAAACTTGGCATGCTCAGCCACTCTGGTGGTGCAGAGATAAAGCCCTAACTATGGCCTAGTTAATCTGAGTTCTATTACTGGCTTGCAGCAGCAGGGAAGGACGGGCATGCCATTCCTGCATGGTAGGTTATTCATTGATGATGCACCCTTAGGGGACATGGTTCTAAAACGGGTAGAGAAGTAGGTACGGCAAATAAATAAAAAATCACCCTCCCCATGATGGAAGTGGAGATGGCTGAGCCTCCAAAATGCCCTTGGAATCCATGCAGTATGCAGTAAGGCTTCGGGGATAGGAGGGAGAGAAAAGCTGGTAGAACCAGAGAGGAAATGAGGCACTGGCAGTTAGGCTGATTATATGATGTCCCAAGGGAGACCAAAAAAAAAAAACTTTGCATGATCTATAGAGACAAACATTTTTCCTAACTCAACTAAACCATACTTGCTATAACGCAGCCTGTTCCTTCACTCCTGTATGGCACCTCTATCTTCACCAACTTGCAAGCCTCATTTAAAGCCAACTCAAATTCACCATAAATAAATAATATGGCTCTTAAAATTCTGATCTGTCTTTAACTACCCCAACAACTGGAATTCAAACAACTGTCTACCACCTATAATATCTTATACAAACTCCATGCCTGCCCAGCACTAACTTTTATTCTACCTGCCTATTATCCAAATAGACCACTGCATTCATATGATAAACAATTACTCACCATCTACAAACCTCAAAACAATTGGAAACCCTTTCCACTGTTTCACAGTCACCAAAAATGTAATTCTATCCCAGAGGTTATTAGATCTGTAATCAATCATAATACCTTTGAGCACCCGCTAAGATCACCTCGCTTAACTCTTGGTTCTGCTCTACACCTGGCTAATCCAAACTCTTCACTTCCCTAGCCCTGTCATCTCTACCCTTCCCTTTTTCAACTATTGCTCTCCTAACCTCTCTCTCATTCCTAGTATGATGTTGGAAACAAAAATGTGTCTTGTGGAAATTTCACTACAATATGGAATACTCTGTCTTGATTTATAATTACGTTTCTTATGCATTCTACTTTTATATATATGTCTTGATTTTTTTTGATTTTTTTATAACATTGAAATTTATTGTGACGATAGGAGGTACTGCCAGCCATACCAGGAGAAGTGGGGCAGTAGATATGTAACATGCCAGCACAGCCAACTGGAAATTAGTAAAGAATTATATGTCATTTGTGTATCAGACTGATTTGTACAGATGCTTGTGTTTAAAAATGTATTTGTAAAGTTGCTTGTGCTAAAATGTATCAACAATGTACCATGCTGGAAAGAAAAAAAATGCACATGCATTACTGAAACTGTTTAAATGTATATATGTTTCAACAGAGGATACTGGAAGAGAAGAGATTAATCCCAATCCAGTTGGAGCAAACTTTGAAAACTAACTGAAATTAAATTAAGCCATAAAGATGTTATCCCACAGTTTTGAATGGAGCCATAGATGCAATGTCTGTGCTAGAGAATGAATGGTTTATTCTTTATCAAAGGAAAGACTACTGTCCAGCTGGGTCCCATGGCATCTTAGGTTCATATGTTCATAGGTAAGTACTAGACTATCAGCCATAGGGCTATACAAGTATAGCCAAAAAGGTACCCTGGCTTTCACCACCCAAGAAAATTATTTTCCTGTGCCCCTGTCAAGCAGAGCCACAGAGGTGATTCCCAGGGTGAATTTTCTATTTCCCATCCAATCATCAAGATTTTTCTTGAACAGTGCTAATGAGGAGCTTTGTTTGATATACATAGGTAGTTTGTCCCAGAGTATGGGAAGTTTCTGGGACAGGAATCTATCCCTCCAGCATGTTCTGCTTATTGTGGTGACAAGGTTTAGGTCCCTAGAGCATGTAGCTTGGAGGGACTGGGATTTCTTTAAGTGGAGCATGTCCAACAGCTCTGGGTTTGACATAGCTTTGTATGTTAGGCAGAGATTGCCTCTGAGTAGGAGATATGCAATGGCATAAAACTGGAGTTTTTTGAGACAGTCTGCATAGAGCATCTGTTTGAGGCTAGTAATCCTCTTTGTGAGGTATTTCTGCGGCCTTTCCAGTTATTGTGGATGTCTTGTGAGACACATACCAAAATGGGTGTTGTACTCTATAATGGGTCTAATGAGTGATGAGTAGAGGGGAACAATGACCTCTTTTTTCCTGGATGAGAAACCTTTTGTGATGAGGTGTGCCACATAGAAGGATTTCCTGACTACTGTGGCAATGTGATTATCAAAGGAGAGACTACTGTCCACCTGTGTCTCGAGGTTTCTTATCACACTTTCGGTGTTAAGTAGACTACCACCTATGTGGTAGCTCATGGCTACAGAGTTTTTAACAAAGGGGATGACAATGCACTTTTTGGCATTGAGCTTGAGGCCATGGCTTTGACACCAGGCATCTGTCTCAGTGAGGCCCTTTTGTAGGATGTCCACATTGTTAGGAGTTTCGATTATGGCTCCTAGTTTGCAGTCATCTGCGAACAGGAGAGGACCCAGGACTGAACCCTGTGGTACTCCACTTGTCACTGGTCTGAAGTTGGATTTGGAGTCTGCTACTTTCACAGTGTGGGTTCTGTCAGTGAGCCAGTTAGCAACCCATCTTATGACATAGGGATTTATACCTAGTTTAGTGAATTTATCTATAATTCCAGAGTGGGGGATGGTGTCAAAAGCCTTGGCAAGATCTAGGTAGGCTGTGTGAACCACTTTACCCTCATCTACGGCTTTGGTGACTGCTTCAAAGAAGTATATCGGGTTCAGGAGACATGATCTGCCTTTTACAAACCCAAACTGGGTGGGGTCCAGAGTTTGGAGATTACCAATGTCTTTGTTTATAAGTTCCATGATGATACATTCCATGGCCTTGCGGACCCAGAGCTGTTGGACATACTCCACTTAAAGAAATCCCAATCCCTCTGAGCTACACGCTCTAGGGACCTAAACCTTGTCACCATAATAAACAGAACATGCTGGAGGGATAGATTCCAGTCCCAGAGATTTCCCATACTCTGGAATAAACTACCTTTCTATATCAAACAAAGCTCCTCATTAGCACTCTTCAAGAAAAATCTTGATGATTGGATGGGAAATAGAAAATTCACCCCGGGGATCACTTCTGTGGATCTGCTCGGCAGTGGCACAGGAAAATAATTTTCTTGGGTGGCAAAAGCCAAGGTACCTTTTTGGCTGGGCTTGTATAGGCCCTAGGGCCAATAGCCTAGTACCTACCTATGAACCTATGAACTTATTGAGTGTATCCATTTGTATTCCAAGTAAACATTCCTCTCCAGCGTCAGTGGTGAGGACTCAGGTTCCTTGATTACTGACCTAGAGTGGAGATGCCGTCGCATGTATGTTATTAAGATATTTACTTAATATGCCACTAAAATGTTTATTTGTTACTTGGAGCTTTTCTCCTCTGGCCACCACTAAAAATGGGCTCTTTTTGACCCAGTTTGAATTTTTATGGTAAACAAAAAACAATAAATAAATTCATGCATACATGAATGTTAATGGTGCTAACATTTTAATGCATCTCTGATTGTCCCCAATTATTCTGGGATTTGTCCCTAATTCTGGCAGTAAGAGGTTGAGAGCTATAGGGTCAGGGTTGGGTGGATGAAGTTCAGGACTAGTGTGCATTTGCAAAAAGTAAGATGGACAGATTAGAACTAGATACCTGATATGCCTATAGTAAATATAATTGCTGGGGCTGTCTGTGGGAGGAAAATTACTTGCTGCCTGCTGTTTGTTATTATTCTGGGTCGGGGGAGCCAAGCATATATTTTACTAATATTGTTATTGGCCAGACCATTAGCTGAGCTGTCAGTAACTAATAGCTTTGTAGGGAATGGAAATTATTTACATCAGCATGTCACCTTTTTCAAGTGTTTAAAATCATGCATTGATTATTTAAAAAATCCTTTTATTCTAATGGAAATTAAAGTGATACACAGATGTGTATATAGTCCAAATACAGCAGATGTCAAGGAACAGGTCATTTACCCCGTTTCATTTCCTTTAACAAATAACAACAAAAAAACTTGACATTATAACAAAAACATCTCTTTTAAGCTATGGAGAATGCAAAAATCTAAATGAGAAGAATAACGTAGCACTAAGGTTAAATAAATTATTGGGAACATTCAGCTTCTGGTTTGCTTTCATTCATACACAAAAGAATGTTAGATGGAAATCAGAATCAATAAAAGTCCATTTATCCTTGTCAGTCTTAGTATAGAGATCAGGCCAGGACCGTTCAGGCATAAATCAAAAGAACATCAAATAACAGATATACTTAAAACAACTTTGACTTTTTTGGAGAAGCAATCCCATCTTAAACGTGTATAGCAATACCTGTAAATAGTTTATCTGCTAATCAAAAAAGAAAACCTTTCCATGGCAAGTAAATACTTTTGCCTGAGCTCTGCAGCAATCAGATTTGATCAACATTATATTCCAAATGTAGCATTTATTGGAGCATAATTCATTTTTAAAAGTCTTTGGTGTACTTTTATTACCTTGATTTCACCCTCAGCACTAAAACAGAGTATTTATATTTGCATATTAAATAAAACTCTTTTTCTCTGATGATTTGTAGAGACTTTACCTTAGGCATTGCTTTAATATCTGCCGATGTCCTCCTGAGCTTTTCCTTCCTTCTTCTGAGCTTTTCCATGCATCCTGACTATTGTTTTCCTGTTGCTTCCATCTGTTCACTCCCTCTCTCTCTCTCTCTCTCTCTTCATACTTGACAAGCCACTCTACTGCTATGTCTTGCTCAACTGTAATCCCATGAAACTCTCCATTCTGCTGCAGGTAATTCATTGTTCATCAGCCCAAAGCTCCCTGAGATAAACAGCTATCTTAAATCCTGAACACTTCACCAATCACCCCCTCCTTCTTACCCAGCCAGTACAACTTCCTTGACCTGCTCAGTTCTTTGATCTCTTGTATTTACCTTTTTTCCTTCCAACTGTCCATCCATCTATCCATCCATCCATCCATCCATTTATTTTCTAAGTTGTTTGTCCTGCCTAGGAACAGAGTGGCAGAAAACATTTATATTCAGCAACATTCCCAGTCCAGTGTATAGTGATCCTCAGCCATTGCTAAGCTCAGACACATAATATTTCCTGCATGTCTTGAGATTTTGCACTGGGTCATCCTTCAAGAAAGATATGCCTAGTATATCTCCCACATTAGGGTCCAAGGGGACATCATTGATAAATATTTTTAAAGTATTTTAACTGACTCTTCCCACTTAGAGCATTAACTCTACTTAAGTAACATGATGCCATGGAGATTGAGCTCAACAGCTGTGCAAAGGAACCTAATTCTGCATCCATCTCCATTATCAGTCTCCGTGGTTACATTCTTTTAACTACTACTCCAACAACTACTCCAACCTTGGGAGCATAGGTGAGGATGGAGACCAAGAATGATTGCTAAACAGACTTTGTTCCTATGGCTTATTTCAGTCTTCACCACTATGCTGTAGTTAATGCTTAAGTCATTACTGAACTCTTTGGCTGGTCAGTCTCTTAACACCTGCTACATTTAGGTATGAACAAGGACTTAAGATATGTAAACTTCTCTACCTGATGCCGTTACTGACCCTGCAGAGAGAAGTCAACTCATTTCTGGGACTAAGGAATGATTGCACATTTGGAATGCTGGTTACTATCTATAACTCTTTACATAGCACTAAACTGCTTCAGTTTATGCCTGAGGTTACAGCTACTTACGTCAAAAGGAAACAGCATCTACATATATAAAAGCAGCATTTATGATCTAAAAATGAGTAATCTGCAACCTTGGATGAAACATGATATCGTGTCTATGAGAGAAAAGACACCCCATGGATGCAATGAACATGAGGAAGAGAAGACATCCCATTGATGTAATGAACATGAGGTGAGACAAGACACTCCATTGCTGTAGTCTTACACACTCACCCTGGTTATGTTTGACTTCATGTTAAGAATGCTAGTGACTCCTCTCCCTCTCTGTCTGGAAATATAGGGGATGATTGGAATATAGCTGTATCCCAAAATCCCTATAGTGTTGTAACACTTTCTACAATACATTTTTCGGATACTTGGCATATGCCTTATTTAGGATCACAAACCTCAAGTACAACATTCTGTGATAACAATCTGTGATAGCTGTCATAAACATTTTAGGAAACAAACAGGATGACTACCAGTTCGCAAATACTTTTTATTGTTTACCACTTTCATCTTTACTGGACTTCATCAAAACATAAAAGGGTAATATATAGCATCACACATTTAAATAGCCACCCCCTATTAACCATTGACCAAATTAAAATTCATCATTTCAATCAGAATTAATCACCATTCTCATATCACTTTTCAAACTTCAGTATGGCCATCTATTCCATTCACAACCTATTACAAATCCTTTTGAAGCACATTTCTAATAGCAACCACATTATTTAATCCTGGTAACTTTGCAGCATTCAACTTATGCTACCATCTTGGTTGTTTTTGTTTAGTTAGATTTTCCCATGCTCTGCCATCTCCATCCATCCATCGCTTGGTTCCTGTTTAATATTCCCAAGGACCATACATTTAAATCCAATACATTCTCTACAGCTTTTAATATGCTTCATCAGAGCACTCTTCCCATCTTCCCTTTTAATATCATGAAGGTGCTCATATATCTGTTTTCTCAAAAGCCTATTTGTTTTTCCCACAAAGTATGAGAAATCTTTCTGGCATATTGTCAGATAAACCTCCTCTACTGTATTACAGTTAAAATGGGTCATACTTTTCACTCTATAATTTGCATTCTGTACATAAAATGCCTCAACATTCATAATATATGGGCATTCTGGGCACATACCACATCTACATGTGCCTCTTTTCCTCTGATAGCATTCATACTTTCCTGTTGCATTATTCCCTTCTAAAAACCTTAAAAATAAAATTAAGTTACATCTCAACACCCTTTCTAAATTCATTCTCTGAAGTTACCATTATCCAGTTATCCTTCACTACTCTCACTAAATCATTTGTATCATTTCTAAAAGTTATTACCATCACATTTGAATACCTATCATTATTCATAATGTTAGCATTCAAAGTGGTGTCCTCGGAGCACCACAATAATGGAAAGTATTCACCATTTAATTCTTTAACACCACTTCATCCAAAATAGGTCAAATAAATTATTCTGGATGCCCCTGTTCTAAAAACTACTTTACTAAATAATTAATTTCCTGTAAAAATAATTCCTCCTTAGATGCAAATGGCCTTTTACTAGTCCTTTCTTGTGGTGAAAAGGATGTAAACTTTCATAAAATAAATATGAATTTGAGAATGTTTTTTTCCTAAAAATATAAGATACACATTGTTTGTTCTCTGTATTCTTTATAATATGCACATCAAGATAATTCACCTTATCCACTGAGTTTTTAAAAGTGAATTTTAAGAAAGGGGTAGTTTCATTTATGTACGCAAGAAAGGGATTCAGCTGCTCAGGCATCCCAACCCACGATATAAATATATCATCTAAAAACCTGTAGTATTTTAAAATAAAACTCGTATAGTCTTTCTGAAAAATAAAATACTTTCCCCAGAAGTACATTACAATGTTGGTGAAAATTGAGGTATATTTGGCCCTCATTGTTACTCCTTCTTTCTGCAAAAAGTATTCACCCTCAAACCAAACAAAATTGTTCTTTATGATTATTTCCATCATTCATCTGCATAATTATTTCAATTGTTGTATTGTCTAAAAAAATACATCCCAGTAATATCTCTCTAAAGAAATCTAACCCTGTTTATGTGGTATTACCAAGAATAAATCCATTACATCCATGATTACAAACAACACATTTCCTGTGTAAAGATCTTGAGTTAATGACCTTAAAAAGTCACACAAGTCCTTCACCAAATCTTTATGTATCTTCATGAGGGGTTTTAATTTATAGCCAATGTACTTGGCTACTGATTATATTTTCATATCCCTTGCATCCACAATAGAATGCAATGGATGGTCCATGATATTTTTATCAATGCTCTCGGGATACCATCTCCACATGTTTGGATTTCCAAATATGATATCTCCACAGTCATCTGACCAATCTCCCTATGAAATAATGCCTGACTGACAGCTGAGCATGCCATTTGAACTGATTGTCAACAGCATTTCAATGCAGGTCTGTTAACACAACTACAGTCTTTTCTAGCAGTCTTTTATTTGAAAATATTGCCAATGAACATTCTACAATTAGCATAGAAGTCCAATAACAGTTCACCAAATGAGTTTAGTTCAGTCAAGTTTTGCTTCCCACCACACCTTTCCTGGTACTTACATCATTCCGTATGTGAGCAATGAAGTTTCCAAAAAAAAATACTAAGTTAGCAGAAGATACCATGTCAAGGACCAGAGTCAGGGTATCCAAGATAAAAGAATGCTCTGGATACCTAATTTGTCCATAAATGCAAACAACAATTTTCCTTTTAGCAACTCAGTCATGCTATTGTGAAATCCACATCTATTTTGGCACCTAGACAAGGCACAATGGATATTCTTACATCTACAAAGGGCCTCACTCTTGGGTCAAATCCAGAGGAAGGGAGATTGTACCTTGAATGAGAAGCTAGTCCTTCAAACTAAGAAATGTTTATAAAGGTAACATCAGCTATCATTTGCTCATACGTTTCAACTTCTCAATCAGGGTCCAGGTTGCTAGAGAGCCCATCAATATTGGGGTCTAGGTCCAAAAAAAGTAGCTTGAAGCTGAGATCTTCAAGAAAAAGTGAAAGATGGGGGTATACAAGTTTGGAATATCAGCTGGCTAACTTTATGGAAGCCCCCACTGAGGGGGCTGCCATAAAGTTCCCACTCATAACCACAGTGTCAAAAGAACTGAGAACAATACAGGAAACAATCAAGACACAGCTGGCCAAGCTGTATGAGATGGTGGGAAAAATTCATGATCCAGAGGGGAAAAGAGCAGTAATTCATGCTGAAATGCAAGATTACAAGTGACTGCAATATCTGAGGAAATAGTCAGTAACCAAAATCAGAAAAATCAATTATCTAGGGAATAGATCAAGGGGAAACAATGTGAGATTTACAGAAATTCAGGAATGAATCCAAGATACAGAGTTGGAGCTGATACCGGACATGAGATTCTAGCTTCTCAGGGCAAAAGAAACCCTTACAGAGGGGATCCACAGATATAAAAATCCAGGAGAAGTATAGGAGACAAGCTGCATCATTTGCTAGCTGATATATATATATATATATATATATATATATATATATATATATATATATATGTGTGTGTGTGTGTGTGTGTATGGTTTCAAGCAAGAGAAGAAGTCTTTAGATAGGAAGAAAAAACCCTTAGAATTATCCCCTTCAGCGATTGGTATGTTAAAATACCTGAAGATTTTTTTGTGCAGCTGTTCAAAAATTTGAATATGATGCCTGATTTGATGGCAATGTATAAAACACAGTGGATCAAATACTAACATATTCCACGATATGCTGCTTGCAATGGAAGAAAAAGATATGCAAGATGAATAAGGAAGAGGTTGCATACATCATGCTAAAAACATGGAGAACCAAATACAAAAGCAAACCTATACAAGAAATTGTAAATTCAAATGTCCAGCAAATATGCAGTGGCATGATAAGAGGTTCCTTATTACCATCCCTCATTAATAAACCCACTGTGACACAAAAGCAAATCAAAGCAAAACATCTATTGCTCAGAAGAGATTTGCAGCATAAAGTGAAGTTTAATATAAATCTAAAGTAAGCTAACTACCATAGCAAAACAACATACTATAAGTGCATGAAAACAAGGCCATATGATACTATTCAGGAAAATTCCTTCCAATTACAATTTAAGTCTTCAATTGACAGCAGAAATATGCAATCATCATTTAGAAAATGCTGACACTTGTTACATTTCAGTATACTCTTATACTGTACTGGTTCTCATGATTTCATCTGTAGAGTACACTAACAACTCTAAGTATTTTTCTTAGAAAATCAATGTTCCATAATATTCCTTTATTTCATAACAAAGCAGTGCTATGAGCCTTATTCAAAGTGGCAACATATAGTTGCTGTACCGATACCTTTCGATATATAAACATATTTCTTGTTTGAAATACAGAAACCCATTTTGTCAGTTGTAATATCTAGAATAATTTTACTGAGGAAAATCCATTCTGAGACTTACATTTTTCGACATTTCAATAAATACTCGACATGGCAGACAGGCATACATCATTCCAAGAATGGTGTCAACATATTAGCTTTGTCTTACATGTCATGAAATGACAAACTGACAGAAGGAAAGCACAAAAGCAGACAGGATATGCAGCCATATAAGGACACAATGCAGAGAGGTAGCGATGACATAAAAAACAACTACAGAAACAAGTTACATGAGTAAGGAATCTAGAGAACAAGAAGCAATCAGGAAAAGGCACAATTAAAAAAACACACACAATTCCTGAGCAGCTGGATAAAAAAAATATCCAGGTTGGCAGGAGAGCAAGAGAATGCAAATAGGAGCTGACAGCTAGATCAAGATTATGAGTGCACAAGCAGGCTGAGAAAAAGAAAAGCTTCCACAAATGCATCCAAGGATTTGAATACAAACTATTGTACAAGAGAAGGACAGCAAAATCTGGACTGGTCCAGGGAGGTGGCCAAGAGGCTCAGAGCTAGGCATAGCAGGACATAGAGGAATGGACATGAGAGAGAAAAAAGATGATCCAGAAGTAGAAAGCCTGGGCAAGAAAGGGCCTACAACATACAACAAAATGGGTGGTAAAAGAGAGACAGATAGAGAGAGAGAGAGAGAGAGAGAGAGACAGAGAACACGTATTCATAAAGAAAGTGTTGTCCTAAATGCAGGGAAAATGATTTTAGCCTGATCCAACTGTTGTAGGGCATGCATAGGAAAATAAGTGATCAGAGTGAAGGGGTGTCTGTTAAAGCTTGAGAATAAAAACAGCAATCAAGTAAGTTAAATAACATTTTCAATGAAAACAAAAATTTGAGAAATAGCAGTAAGGTAAGAAGAGATAAGGATACACTTTTTATGCTCAAGAACTATGAAGAAAATGCGAGATAGGTTGCGCATAATGCAAGTTGTCAGAGAGCTAATGCAGGAGACCAAGCTAAAAGTTATGAAGCAATCCAAGATTCTAAAAAGAGCATTCCCCAGGGGTGAAATAGATAGTAAACCAGTAGTAAGAAAGAAAGGAGAGAGGGGGCAGTGTTATTCCAGAGAAGACTAAAAGCCATCTGAGAGAGACAGGGATTGAGAGAGAGAATGCAGATAAGTGTAGAGGGTAGATGGGCAATTTGGCAAGGTAGAATGAGGGGTATGATGGTTAGTAAGGAACCTGTATTCCCCCTTAAAAATACAGAACAATGTTTCAAGTGGTTATTTGATGAACAGATAAAAGAAGAGATGGGAATAATAAAGGGACACTACAGTGTCAGCACAGTCCCAGATAGAGACAGGCTTTTGGCAAAAGAGACTCAGCCCAAAATGAAAACATAGTTGAAGAAGAAGATGCAGCAAGGGTGCTATGTGAATATCTGGAGGAAGACATGCCCAGACAAGAGGAAGTACACGTTTACTAGGAATAGTCTAGCCCAAACAAGTAAGCAAACTGGAAAGACTGTTTGAGAGTAAGACAATTTTATGCCAGGTTGAAGACATCACCATACAGGAGAGGTATCTCTCAGACTGTACAGCAATAATGATGGTAGCATGGATAGTAAATCAGCAGGGAGAGGCACTGAGATAGAAGTGGGCCACATGATAAACAGAAAGATGAAGAAGCACAGGTAACCCTCAGAGTGATAATAGATGAAACACTAGAGTGCATCAAAATCTGTACAACAAAGGAAGAACATTTTTTGGTAGGTTGGAATAAAAGCAGGACATCTGGGCAAAATCATGAGGAGGGAAGGATGGGAAAGGAGAAAAAATGAGGTTAAATGTATGGAAGAGAAATAAGAGCAAATACAAAAGGAGATATTGATGGAGGAATGAAACAAACAAAGGCTACAGGAGAAAGAGAAATCATGTTAAAGATAAAACAGCAGATGACAACTACTGCAGCTGTGCTAGAAGTACCGAACTGAAAAGATTTTTGGTGGTGATAGTGGGGAAATGTAAAAACTGATATAAATATCTTTATCTTTTAAATTATCCTGAACTGTACTGAACAAGTGCTGATAAACTGGAACAGACTGACTGACTTACACCATCCATCGTGACTCTGAACTCAGAATTGTTTCTTGTTTCTCTGAAATGGCAGAATCAGGACAAACTGAAGTGTTTTCTGTAGTTTCTGGACTTTCACCGACTTCTGAATGTCTGTACTAAATCTTCTGAGTATCTAAACTGACTTTTGTACTCATTCTTTTGAGTATCCAAATTAAACTGCTGTACTCAATCTTCTGAGTGTTTCAAATGAACTGACTTCTGTCTAGAAAGTTTCTTTCATAGGTTCATAGGTTCATAGGTGTGTACTAGGCTAATGGTCCTGGATTCTTTACAAGCCTAGCCCATAGGATTACCCTGGCATCATGCCACCTGACCTTAGTTCCCAGTGCCTCTGTCAAGTAGAGCCACTAGAGTGATCCCCGGGGTGAATTTTCTATTCCCATCCACTCATCAAGATTTCTCTTGAAGAGGGCCAGTGACGTGCTCTGTTTGACATGTATGGGAAGTCTATTCCATATCATGGGCAGTCTCTGGGTTATGAACCTGTCCCTTCAACATGTTCTTTTGATTGTAGTAATGAGGTTGAGGTCTGTGGAGCATGTGGTGCGGAGAGATTGGGATTTCTAACAGAGCTGGGCCAGACACGGCTTTGTAAGTCAAGAAGAGATCGCCTCTAAGTAGGCGATATAAGACAGAGAATAGTTGGAGTTTTTTGAGTCTGTCCATATAGGACAAATGTTTAAGGCCTAGGATCCTCTATGTGAGGTACTTTTTGGCCTCTCCAGTTGTTGCAGGTGTTTAGTGAGGTACATGCCAAATGGGGCATTGTACTCAATGATTGGCCTAATGAGGGAAGAGTAGAGGGAGGCAATGACCTTTTTCTTCCTGGATGCAAAACCCTTAGTAATGAGATGTGCCATATAGAAGGACTTTCTGACCACAGTGGCAATGTGGTGGTCAAAAGAGAGGTTGTTGTCAATCTGTGTTCCCAGATCTCTTATAGTGCCTTCTGTGTTCAGTGGACTACCATTGATGTGGTAATTAATGGGAACCAGGTTTTTCCCAAATGGGATGACGACACATTTTTTGGCATTGAGCTTAAGGCCATGGTTCTAACATCAGTCATTGGTCTCAGTAAGACCTTTCTGTAGGATGTCAACATCACTTGGGGAGTTAATAATAGCTCCCAACTTGCAATCTTCTGCAAACTTTGTCAGCCAGAGTCCCTTTGTGTTGGCCTGTACTTCAGAGAAGTAGATACCAAACATGAGAGGACCCAGGACCAAACCCTGTTGGACCCCACTCATGACTGGTCAGCAGTCTGACTTGGAGTTAACTACTTTCACACTGTGTGATATAGAGATTGATGCCTAGCTTAGTGAGTTTTTCTATGACTCCTGAGTGGGGAATGGTATCAAAGGCTTTGGCCAGATCAAGGTAGGCTTTATGAACCACCTTGCCTTCATCCACAGCTCTGGTGACTGACTCAAAGAAGTTGATCAAGTTGGGCAGGCATGATCTACCCTTCACAAAATCAAACTGTGTGGGATCCAGAGTTTGGAGATTCCCTCTATCCTTGTCTATTAGGTCCATGATGATGCATTCCATAGCTTTGCATATCAGACTCATCAGGCTAATGGGGAGATAGTTCCCAGGGTTTGTAGTCACTCCTCCACTGTGGAGAGGGATGACTGTAGTAGTGCGCCATTCGATAGGGACAAAGTCTGAGGTGAGGCTGTGATTGAACAGGGCACACAGGTGAGGTGACAGGTCATTCTGCAGTTCATGTAGAACGCAACCAGGGATATGGTCATTTCCCATAGAAGCTGTATTATTGGCCTTGGACTATGCTCTTTTAACCTGTGAAGCAGTAATACAGGGTGTCTGGCAATCTACTGGTATTGTGACTGGTCCTTTGTGGGGGGAGAGAGGGGTAAAGTTGGCACTGAATCTGTCGGCCAGTATATTGACAATATCTGTTGGCTTGGTATAGTTTGTACCATTGTGCAGTAGCTCAGAGTAAATCTGGGTATTGCTGTGGAGATTCTTTACATAACTATATAAGGCCTTGTGGTTGTCTTACTATCCGCTGCAATTCTGTTTTCATAGCTAGCTTTTGAGGAGTTTATGAGGGATCTCGACTTTTTGTTGAGGCTGATAAAGGAGTTTTTCCATTCTTGGGACTTATTCTGCATCAGTTTCCTCCTTCTGTTGTACAGTTTGTTTATGGCAGGGGACCACCAGAATTACTTCCTTTTTTTGGACGAGAGCATCTTAGTTCTATTGGGTATGGCGTGATCCATACATTTGTGTATGTGTTCGTACAGTGCATTGGTATATGATTTGGTGGTCATGCAACTATTCTCCATTTGCATCGGTGCCGTGAAGTTAACCACCTCTGTTTTTAGGAGCCCAGAGTTAGCTTTGGAGAAGTTTTTCATGGTAGTTACATTTGCAGGGGTAGGGAGAGTGGGCGGGTTGTTTTTCCAATGTGATTAGTTTGTGGTCAGACCTAACCAGTGAGGAGGAATATTGGTGTACAGCAATGGGGACCCATGTTAGTAATGACCAGGTCAAGGATGTTGCTACCTCTATTGGGGTAAGAACGAGCTGGTGCAGGGCACTGGAATTAATGAATTCCAGGAAACATTGGGCAAGTGTATTGGTACATGAGTAGTTTTCCCAGTTAATGGAGGAGTAGTTGAAGTCACCCAGTATGAGAGTGTTAGGTTGGACCCTAATATTCTCCAGGGTGCTTAGGAACATGGAGTGTGATAATACTAAAACCCTGTAACTTTCCTAAAAGTTATACACATCTCTTTAGTCTTGGTTCCCAAGCCTTATATTATCTAAACAACTTCTGTTCATACCAAAAATGTTCCACACTTTGTTAGCACATTTCATCCTTATCAGTGTTTGATCTGAAAACTGCATGTAAAATGTGAAAATATAAAATGAAGACAAAAGGCCTGCTTTGATATGGCTGCATTTCATTTCTAGGCATATGCAAAGGGAATGTTGCATTTATGTAGGATTTATTCTGGTAAAATATTTATATTATGTCGACTCTATTGTTACAGAGAACAAGGGAACAGCTGATTAGGAAATACAAAACAAATAGCATGATCTAGAAATTCCATGCATAAAAGGACTGGATACAAAGTAATAAAACCAGATTAAACATTAAGAGATGAATGCTGGTAACTATCAAGGAATTTATGCAAGGCAGAATGTCTAGAAATGGGGGGTGTAAATATGGATAAATAGACAGAGGAGCAAAATATAGATAAAGCAACTACAGAAATAAAGGAGGTGGTGCAGAAAATTAACAAAATAAAAGCTGGAGACACAGGCAGATTCCATACAAAAGGGTCTGGGGAACCTATGGGACATCTTGAGAGATAAATGCAAAAGAATAGTGGTGACAAGAGAAGTAACAGAGAGAAGGAAATGAGCCAGGGTAGATGGGGAGTTGACCAGAGATGGGAAACTATAGGTCACTAGTAAACAGAGACATACAAATAATGGCTAAGGTGCTAGCAAGTAGGTTAGACACAATGTTTCCAAAAGTAATAGAGTTATACAGAACATCACAGAGAATAATAAATAAATAAATAAATAAAAGTAAGTTTTTTCAACACAGATAATATTTAACTACAGTAGCACCAGAGGTGTGTAAGAAGTCTTAGGAGAGAGGGTGATAGTTTAAAGGCTTCTTCACAAAATGTGTATGGAGTCAGAGACAAATGGGCTGGTAAATATTGGTCTCACAAGCATTTCAAATATATGGAATTATGAGTCAGGGGTACTGCTATCAAAGTGGCACTTTGCCTTAGTGATAGTGTAAGTGACTTGGAAAGCAAGAAGGAAACTAAGAACGCTAAAAGAAAGTAATGAAGTGAAATCAGGCTTCTTGCTGTAGTTGGGTGCTTTGTGATGATGTTAGAAGACATGCTGACTGTAATGGCACTAACACTGAATGCGTTCCATAAGTTCAAATTGGTACTAGGTCTAAGGTATAATAAAAAACATTGTGGTTGTGAACATGGGGTTGGCATGAGAAAAAGAAAAACAGTGTGTATACTAGAGAAAGTGTACCCAAAGTACCTAGGCATAATGGTTGTATGAATAATGATAGGCACTGTGAGAAAAAAATTTGCAGGACATGAAAGGAAAAACAGAGATATGTCAATCGGAGGATGGAGAACATTTACAATATTAGGTAAAGAAAATGTTATAAAAAAACATCCAAATGCAATGATAAACCAACCACAGGATCTGGGATGCTGCAACACTTTATTCTTCCGGTACCTCGGCTAAGTGCCTTCAAAGGAATAACCACAGAAACAGTTGCTGCATCTTATATAGTGTGTACATCAAATTAATTAATCAATTAATCAATTACAAATGATCCAAGAATTAAAGAGACCATACAAAAATGACATTCAGAAAATTCCATATGTAACATGAAAAAAAACAGCCACAAAGTAAATGCATAACCATAATTAATACATAACATATTAATATGTTAGATAGTAAGATTCATTTCTAAATTTAAGCCCCTAGGTTTTAAAGTGCCAAATTTTAATATAAATCTACTCTCAAGGTTCAATAAATTATGCAAAAATTACCCACATTATAAAATTTAGGCTGGGCTAAAGCACAGAAAAATAAAGAATCAAGCATACCATTGTGGACTGTATTAAAATGCTCAGATATCGGGCTATCCAACCTACAATTTCCCCATGTGTTCCAAAATTCTTAAGTTGACGTTTAGTTTGGCCAATGTAATACTTAGGTGGAACACAGCCACAGCCAACAATGTACACCACCCCACAAGATTTACAATCAAATTTATTAGTGGCATAATATTTTACCCCATTGATATTGATGCCAGATAAATCTTTGACTTTTGGGCAAACTTTACATTTGCCACATTTAAACATTCCAGATGTCATAGTGACATTATTGAATCTAACAGTGTCATAAGATTCATATCTGGACTTTAAAATTTCCTTTAAATTGGCATACCTTCCATAAGAGAAAGAAATGTGATTGGGAAACAAATGACCCACACTATAGGCCACAAAAAATCCACAATATCTTTTAAGACTGATGAAAAAGGAGAATATTTTGTCAGAAAAAATATATTTTTACTATTATCAAACAAAACCCCATTATCTTTTTTACTTTTGTCAAAATGTTTAAATGCATTATTCCTTTTTCTATTTGGATTTAACAATCTATCAATGCTTTTGTTAATAAGACTTTCAGAATAACCTCTAGTTGAAAGTCTGTGCTTAACATTCTGAAATTCCAACCAGACAAACTCATTTTCAGAAGTATGTTCCAAAATCCGTTTAAACTCACCAAAGGGAAGAGCCTCTATCAAATGACCAGGATGAGCACTACTGGCATGTAAAAAATTATTTGAGGCTGTATCCTTCATAAAAGGTCTAAACTGAACTTGTTCCTGCTGGTCCACATACAACATAATATTCAAAAACTGAATTTTTTGAGTATTAACAACATATGTGAATTCCAAACCGAATTTGTTCTTGTGTAGACTGACAATAAACTTATCAAATTCAGATACATCACCCTTACAAATAAATATTAAATCATCAATGTACCTATGATAAGATACCACATTTCTCTGAAAAAATTCCAAAGTGTACAAAAAATTAACTTCAAAATATGACATAAATAAGATGGCATAGGTGGGGGCAAAATTAGCCCCCATTGCAGTCCCTTCTTTTTGAAGAAATACTTTTTGTTCACATAAAAAGTAACTATGACTAAGTGCAAATTCCAAAAGTAAAATGATAAATGATGTGCGTGGACCCTCACCCAAAATTTTACTGATTGCCTGCAAACCAAATTTTGTCCTTATGCTAGTATATAAAGCCTTCACATCAAGAGTGGCCCAATAATAGCTCTTGTCCCACTTAAAATTCCTGATCAAGTCACAATACTGATTAGTATTGCTAATATGAGAAATTACATTTTTTAATTCTTTTTTAAGAAGGCTATTTAAAAATATACCTACATGTTCCAAAAAACCTCCACAACAGGACACAATTGGGCGACCAGGAGGATCTTGTGAATTTTTATGTATTTTGGGTAATGCATAAAAGGTGGGATCCTTTGGATTAACGATGTAAAGCCTTTTAACATCTCCTCTATTTAAAAAGCCTAACCTCTCTCCCCTTTCTAGAACCTCCAGTAATGCTGAATTAAATTCATGAATGGGGTTTTTTGGTAGTTCAACATAGACCTGCTCATTACACAATAAATCAAAAATCATTTTTAAGTAATGACACCTTTCCATAATGACCCAATTCCCACCTTTATCAGCTACACAAAAAACATATTTATTGGAAACATCTTTCATAGCTTTTAAAGCTAACCACTCAGGTTTTGTGAGATTAAATGTAACATACTGCTTCATAAACAGAACATACTCAGTCTCAACTTTCCTACATAAAACATTTTCAAAGGCCCTTAAAATTGTAGAGTTTTTGGGTGGACAAAAAGAACTACAGGCAGGTAAGGGGGGGGTACCACAAGTCTCCCATAACCAGTGCAAAAACGTTCAGTGCTATAAACAATATGTGAATCAGCTGCCATAGAATCAGAATCACCCATATCAGAAACACCAAACCCCTCAAACTCATAATCATGTAAAGAAAGGTCCATCAAAGGATCATCCAATATAGAAGAATCATCAGAAACAAAAGAAAAATTAACATTATCATGAGTTGCACCAGTGTAAGCATTGACAAAAAGTTCATCATTTTCCAAGCGTGACTTATTCGGAATGTTCTTAACTTCAAAATGCACTTTTAAATACAATTTCCTACAAAAGCACTTTACATCCATTAATAAATCTGAGAGCGCTGGTACTTTCATAGGAACAAACTTACTGCCCTTGTTCAACACAGATATCATATCGGATGTGATGACTAGGTCACTTAAATTAACAGCATGCATCATATTAGAATCAAATTCAACACTATGGCATGTAATAGTGGAAAACGAAACAGTTTCAATGTCAGTACCTTCTGTTTTGTCCCTTCTGTCGAGATTTACGTTTATAGCCTTGTTGAAAGTTCCATCTCCCTTGTTCTTCTGTTTCTGATATCCATGACATCCACCCTTTCAAAGGACACACTTTTTACTCACACCTGTATCCGTGAATCTGAACTTCCTTCACCACTTCTGTTTTTGCCAGGAATAAACCAAATTCTTTTTGAAATCATTGACATCCCTGTTAAGTTTTTTTCTTTTTTCTTGAAATAACATCACCTTCAATTTTGGAAATTTCTTCATTAATGTCTTTTATAGCTCGAACAAACGCTGCACTGGGATACTCATTAGAGAGATTTGCCTCACCTTCTGCGATTTGCGTTTGGATTAACCCTAAGCTCCTCTGGTTTCGTTTAATCAGAATTTTTAACCAACTGAGAGTACACTGTAGCGATGCCGCCTCCCACTCCTCCAAAAACTCATTCTCATCCTCCGAAAATCTGAAAGCAGGTAATTTATCAATCCTTAGCCCTCTTGGTGTAATAGACATTTCAACATATTTTTCAAGCAAGCGAATGTCAAAAAATAAAGAGGTCTCTTTGATCCTTAGTCTTTTTAAGTCTTCAAATTTTCTATCAAAACTACTGTTACCAGACACAGTCCACGGATCAAACCGAGCCAACTTGTCATCCCTCTCTTTAACCAAGTTGGCAAACAAAATTCCATTTCCATTTGTATTGAAATTGGACATTTTGAAAAAAGACCAGTTCCTTCAAAACCAGACAAGTATAAAAAAACATCCAAACGCAATGATAAACCAACCACAGGATCTGGGATGCTGCAACACTTTATTCTTCCGGTACCTCGGCTAAGTGCCTTCAAAGGAATAACCACAGAAACAGTTGCTGCATCTTATATAGTGTGTACATCAAATTAATTAATCAATTAATCAATTACAAATGATCCAAGAATTAAAGAGACCATACAAAAATGACATTCAGAAAATTCCATATGTAACATGAAAATAAACAGCCACAAAGTAAATGCATAACCATAATTAATACATAACATATTAATATGTTAGATAGTAAGATTCATTTCTAAATTTAAGCCCCTAGGTTTTAAAGTGCCAAATTTTATTAATATGTTACATATGGAATTTTCTGAATGTCATTTTTGTATGGTCTCTTTAATTCTTGGATCATTTGTAATTGATTAATTGATTAATTAATTTGATGTACACACTATATAAGATGCAGCAACTGTTTCTGTGGTTATTCCTAATTTTGTAATCTCTCTCTTAATTTCATTGAATCATGTAATTGATACTATATAGAAATTTAATTCTAACACTATATGCTGCAAGATAATGAAACAAAAGTATTACTAATCAAAATGTTATCAGAGTGCTTGTCATCCTGTATAGTAACACAGGTTCTATGGAACCTGCCAGTTGCCCCACAGAGAGGCTTCCCAACTGAATCAACAAGGAGATAAAGGATTTGGGGGAAGGCAGGGGAAGAGGAAGAGGAATAGGAAGAAAAGAGGAATGATTGGGGAGAGGAAGAGGAAGAGGAATGGGTGAGGAAAGGGAGGGGAACAGGAAGAGGAATGAGTGGGAAAAAGGAGGTAAGAGGAGCATAAGGGAAAGCTACAACTGGAAAGGAAAAAAGGGGGTTGGGGTCTCCCACACCTCCACACACAGGAGCTGTCCTATAATTGGATAAGATGGGTAAATAATGAAAGCAAGGAGGAGCAGAACAACAGATTGGAGCATAGGTAATGGAAGTAAAAAAAGTAAAGAAAAAAATGAAATGAGCCAGGGTAGCAGTTGTTGTGTTTTTTTTTTTTTCCAATAATTTTTATTTTTATTTTTACATTAGTAAATGTCACAAATAAAAACTATCTTACAACATGACTATATATATATATATATATATATATATATATATATATATATATATATATATATATATATATATATATATGTGTGTGTGTGTGTGTGTGTGTTTGTGTGTGTTATACATTGATGTCAAATATTACAGGATATAGGTCATACACCATATCTATTTACACTATGTACATAGATGCTTTCACTGCAAGTTCCACAGTTATATAGACAGTATATACATTCGTAATATCCAAGTTATTATTTAATATCTGAACTTGTATGTGTTCTTTGTTTCCATTATAGTGTATTTCTAAGTTGCTGTGTGATGAATTATGCTAATATGATATTAAAGTTTTTTTCCCAAATTTCTCTGGATTTCATGTTTTTGTTTCTTTTATCTATTAATATTTTATGAGCTAAAAGGTGTTGTATAGCTACTTGTTTAAAACCCTCCCAAGAGATATTTATCGCATCTAGCCATTTAAAAGTTATATACAGTTTCATTAGTAGGAAAATTGTTAAAAGTGTATTTGCTTGTTTTCTTTGTATATTGGGTGGGAGAATGTGTAATAGAGTGAATTCCCAAGTTAATGTTGATGTTTGATAACCTGTTTTTTGTAATTGTACCTTGAGAGAGTTCCAGAGTTTATAGACACATTTACAGCTCCAAAATACATGGATTAAGTCGGCTATCTGGTCCTTACAGTGTGGGCAGAAAGGTGATTTTAATGTGTTAAATTTGTGTAGGATTGCAGGTGTAAAATAAGCATTATTATTGATCATGAGCTGAGTGTTTGCTAACTTTTTGAGGAGTATAATCTTCAGTGTTAGATTGATTGCCTGGCTTATTTGCTGATCATCTGTGGATGGTTTAATTTTTCTCCAGTAGTTAGAGAAGAGGAGGTCTTTCTGGTATTTGATTTCATTTAACATTTTATATGAATTAGTAATAGTTTTCTTTGTTGTGATAATAGTTTTCCAAAACCTGCTACAAGTTTTTATGTCACTATTGGTCATAGTAACATGTTGGAGGTAACTGGAACACAGTTCTTTGATTTGTCTTAGGATTATTATGTGTGATTTTAGGGAGGTTTAAGTTGGTCCTCATTTCTTGTATTGAGCAGTTAAGGTAGGGATAAATATCTTGGATTGTTTTATCTTTCAGTCTGGGAAAAGGGACTAAGTCCAGCATCTTATTGTTTATTTTTAAATTTGGGTTTTTATGAAGGGGTTGCAGTATTGTAATGGCTTGTCTAAGGTTCAAGAATTGAAAGAGTTTTTGCGCTAAGTTGATAGAATGTTTTAAAGGCTCTATAATGTTATAAGTTTGTATTTCTTTCTGCTTCAGGAATGGAAGTGCTTTGGGATTGAAACCTAGAGCTTTAATATATCTATAATAGATTGTCACCCAAACAGGAGACCAATTTTCCATTGACGGGTTATGTTCAGCTATTCTTAATATTCTGTTAGTGTTAATGATCGAGTAGTACATTTGAAAATCTGGTAGATTTAGTCATCCTTTGCTTTTGGGTAGTGTTAATTTTGGATAGGAGATTCTGTTTTTTTGGGTTCCCATATAAATTTTGCTAGGAAGGTATGAATTTGTTTGAAGAATTTATTATGTATTGTTGTCTGTGATGTCATGAATATATACATTAGTCTAGGTAAAATGCTAATTTTCATTATTGATACTTTGGCCAAGAATGGTAGTTTTAGGTTGTTCCATCTTTTACAGTCTTGCATTATATTTTGCCATTTAAGGTTTACATTGTGTTGGTAGAAGTCTTTGTTCTTCTGGAAAAAGGTGATTCCCAGATATTTAGTTTCTTCTTTTATTTTTATTGTGTTTAACAATGGTATTAGTGAGATGAGTTTGGGTGTTTTTAGGAGGAAAATATTAGTTTTATTGAGGTTTAGTTTGTAGTTAGACATAGTTGAGAAATGCTCAATTGCAGCTATTATTTTGTTTATATCTGAATTTGGTGTAGTGCAGTATATGTTCAGATCATCCGCAAATGCAGTGAGGTATATTTTGAAGTTGTGTGTTGATGGAGGATTGTGGTATGTGTTTAGTTTAATGTATAGAAAGAGTGGTTCTAGGTATAGTTTAAACATGAAGGGTGATAATGGGCATCCTTGTCTTGTTCCATTTTTTTATTAGGATCCTATTTGACCAAGTTTTATTTATATATAGAGATGTGTATGGGTTGCTATAAAGAGTTTGGATGATCTGAATGAAGTTATTGGGTATATTAAAGTAGGGTAGTGTTTGGAGTAAGAATTCTAGATTAACCCTATCAAATGCCTTGTGGGCATCCACTACCATTGTGTAGATGTTGATAATGTATTTGTTAGCATAGGATATTGGTGCATCTAATGTTAATGTACTGTCACTAGTCTGTCTATGTGGTGTAAAACCGGATTGTTCTGGGGAAATTATTTTCTCTATCAGATTTTTCATTCTGTTTGCAAATATAGAGGTAAATATTTTAGTATCTATATTTAAGAGGGAGATGGGTCTGTAGCTGTTGGGGTTTTTTGAGATCTGTGTGTTCTTTTAATATAAAGATGGTTTCAGAGGCATTAAAGTGGATATCATTTATTTTATATCTTATTATGTAATTCAGTGTATAGTATAGTAGTTTGGCTATCAAGGGGGAAAATGCTTTGTAAAATTCTGATGCGAGTCCATCCGGACCCAGATCCTTATGCGCTTTTAAGTGTTTGATTGTTGTAATAATTTCACTGATGGATATCGGTTCAGTTAGTTTTTTTTTTGTTGGTCTAAACTGAGTTTAGGGAATTTCAGTTTTTGAAGGAAAAGAGTTCTATCTTCCTTTGAGGTTTATAGTATTTGTGCTTCATATATTTGAGAATATATTTGTTCAAATGTTTTAATAATGTCTTCATTTTTTGTGTAGTTTTTGTCTCTGTAGTTTATTTCTGATATATTGGAGGCATTTTTGTGTTGGGAGATAATTCTGGCCATAGCTCTGAATGGTATTTGAGCTTCTTCTGTGTAAGTGGCTAACATTCTGGCTTCATAAAAATATAGGTTCCTGGTTTCTAACATATATAGATCCCTTTGCAGTTTTTAAAGTTCTGCTTCTGTTTGGTTCTTAGGGTTATTTATTAGTTCTTTTTCAAGATGCTCTATTTTCCCTTTCAGTATATGCTCTTCTTTCAGTTGTATTTTTTTATAGTATGCTGCTTTTTTGATAAACAATTCTCTAATGTGTGCTTTGGTTGCAGCCAATTCTATGTCAGTTGGTACTTGGGAGTTAGTGATATTTGTAAAAGCTATTTTTAGTATTGCTTCTGTTTCTTTTATTACATCCACTTTGGAAAGTAAATTAGGGTTTAATGACCAATTATGACCCCTATTCTCTAAATATATCTTTTTGTCCCAGTTAATGTTCAGTGTGATTTTGGAGTGATCTGAAAAGAACCTGGTATGTATAGTTATTGTTGGGTCCATGTTAATGAATATGTCAGAGATTAAGAAGAAGTCTATCCTTGACCACATTTTGTGGCATTGCGAATAAAATGTGAATTTCCCTGTTTTATCTGCACTGTTCCCATATTTAAAAGGGTCATATAGTTTGAAATCTTGTTTGAGTTCATTAAGGGCTAATGTGGCTTGTTTATTATATGATTTGGTCAGATTATATTTATCCTTTTCTGGGTTTTGATATGTGTTCCAGTCACCTCCAATCACTAGGTAGTGATCTTTAAATTGGTTTAAGGTTGGGTATAATGACATAAAAAAGTGTTGTTGGTTATTACAGGGTGCATAAACATTAAGTACCATTATAGGTTTTGGTATTGTAGGATTACTAAATGTTACGTAACACCATCTTCCCTCCTCGTCAGCTTTGGTTTTAAGTATTTTTTCCTTAAATTGTTTTTTAATTATTATGGCAGCCCCAGCACTGTTTGTTTTCACCTCTGAAGCTATAATTTGACTCATCCATTTCTTTCTGCTAATTTCTGCCCATTGCTCTGCAGTCAAGTGTGCTTCTTGTATTAGTATGAGGTTGGCTGTGGTTTTTAATGTAAGGTGTAAGAATAGTTTTCTTTCCTTCTTGTTTTGGAGCCCTTTAACATTCCATGATTCTATTTCCCACATTTATTTATTAGGTGTATTCCGTAGATATGCCATGTATATTAGTTTTGTTTTGTTATCTTTGTATGTGTTAATGTGTGATGGTTTGGGAAAGCTTCTATTTATCCCTGTCCCTACTCTGTGCCTAACCACTATATCCCTGGACCAGGAATAATCAGGGGGGAGGATGAAGGTTCGTTATATGGTTTACCTTTATGTCTAATCTTGGAATGTGTTTTCTTTTTAGCTATAGATTTAACCCATAGTATCCCCCCTGTGTTATTATAAACAATGTGGACAAAGCTGAACAAACTAGTTCCCTCAACAAACACTGCTACTTAATATCCCTAGCCTCTTCCAATATATTATTTATACAATTATGGTATTGCATTTAAGGTATAGCATGTATTGTTTTTGTCTTGTGACTAATTCTTTCTAATAGTATTTTTAAAACAGCACATTAATATACATTTCTCAGTAAATTATAGCAATATATGTACGATAGTAATATTGTTAAACAATCAATCTTGTCATTTTTACATTTTTCTTTCATTTGACTTCTTTTTCCTCCCCTTTATTTATTCAGATTCCGGCCTTCTTTGGTGCCTGTAATATTTTTCCACATCAATCTGTGTGGGTTATAAAATATATACTTGGCACCTATTTATCAGAGGTAGGAAGTATAGAGAGACATAAAAAAAACCAGCTTAGCTAAGCAGTCCTTCTGCTATAGTTAACATATTAAGGCTATATTTACATTACCCCAAGATTGTTAGGTTATTTTACAATTTTCCTGAGATTACTTCTCTCCAGGATCTTTTAACACATTTCTAGTATTTACATAAAACATTTAACATTTTTTTTCCTTTTTTTCCCAGTATTAATCTATGAGCTAGCCTGTTTCTCTCAGTTTATTTCTTGCCTATTATTTAAGGCTGGATTTTCATTCACCTACACAGTACTGGGTGTACTGTTTTCGTGAATGGTTCAGTTCAACAGTACCTTATTTCTTCAAGGTTTTGCTTGCAGGTTGGTTGACATCTATGATGCAGCTTTCTTCTTTTAGCTGGTGCAGATCAATTTTCATTTTTCAGGCAGTAAAATCTTTTGGAGCTTGCTGAAATTCATTTTGAATGACTGTTCTTAATGGAGTCCTCAAAATCATAGGGGGACTGAATTTGCAGACCAATGTCCCAGAAGGAAGCTCCTTCCTATATTCGTGCATCGGAAATGGCAATTGATTTTTGGTTCCTAGCCAGGCTGTACTTCCTTTTCCTGTGTTCCTCATAGCTCACATCATTGATTTAAGAGCCTAGACAGCAAGAGGAAGCTTTCAGAGTTGGATCCCAGCTAGAGTGCTCATGAATGGGGTCGTTTTTTCACCCAAGGGTCCTTTATCATTTTTTGTGGATTTATTTCACTTCTGAAGGTAGAATTTGCTTGAAAATGGCCAGTAATGTCTCTTTTGCCTCTTTGGGGTTAGTGACCATGTATTTAACCTCTTTGATGTAGAAGATTAACTGATTTGGATATTTCATCTGGAATATGATTTTGTTTTTCTATTAGGAACCTACAGTATGGAGATATTAGTTGTCTTGCTTGTCTTATTTGTATTGGGAGGTCTTGAGCAAAGGAGATTTTATAATTATTCCAGATGAGTGTGCCTTTTTTCTTTGCTGCCAGTATGATTTTATTTACATCTTGGTAGTTTAATATTTTAATATAGACAGGTCTTGGTTTCAGTGGTGTTTGCATTTCCCTCAGGACTCTGTGGGCTCTCTCTATTGTAATTTGCTGCATTCCTTCAGGTTCTCCTAGCAGGGAGTTTATTATTTGCTTAATTGTTGGTATTAGATTGTTATGAAGTACAGTTTCAGGTATTCCTCTGATGATGATATTGTTCCTTCGAGATCTTGCTTCCAGGTCAATTATTTTTGCTTGTAAGTTTTGTATTTCTTTGTCATGGGCATCAGTTCTTTGAGAAATAGAGCCTATTTTTATTTCATTTTCTATTATTTTGGACTCAGATTTTTCCATTCTGGATATTATTTGGCTGAATGAGTCACCAAAGGTTTGAAATTGTAATGATAAGTCCTTTATTGCTTGCTGGATAGGTAATAAGGCAGATTTTATGTCTTCCAGATTAGCTGGGTGGTCTGTCTTGGATTTATTTGTAGTTTTAGAGTTGTCAGTTTGTTTAGTTGTCTTTTGTCTTTTTGAAGTTGTGTCTTTCTCAGGTGAGGCTAGTACTGAGAATTTGGTCTTAATTATTATTATTTCCATATTATTTTCCTCTTTTGACATCTTGCTGTATAGTGTTTTACCAATCTTGCAGTCAGATGCAGGGACTTAGTAGCACATGGCTTAAGCTGTTATTCAGAAATCTTAGTTAATCCTGCTGTTTCTGAGCTGAATCTGTGACTTTTTCTTCCTCTTTTGTTTGCTGGATGATATTAGCAGTAAATATCTACAGTTATTTCTGTATTATTAATTCTGCATTGCCTTCTAGGTTTGTTTTAATCCATGGTATATCAGAGACCTAGGTGATAGCAGTGCTCACAGAACAGCAGCCATTTTGAACTCCAGGGTAGCAGTTGTTTTAATTATTATCCAAATGGTTAGCTATGATTCATTAAAGCAATAGCTGTTGGTTCTGATCTGGAATAATTATATAAAAACTTAAAAACAACTGAGGCATTTTATACAGTCTACCTACTTTTATGGGGGGACGGGAGCTGGCAGCTGGCTGATTGTTGTGGAAGTTGCATGTAAGCTATAGCAAAACCATCCTCAAATCAGATAGAACAGGAGGAACGTGAATATGTTCTGGAAATTCTAGTTGTAACAAATAATAATACTGCCTGAGAGACTGGGAAACATCAACGTTTCCCACTGAAACAAATGAATCATTCTGAAAATAGTTTGAGCAAGATAATGCTTCAAAAGGGCTGGTCATAGCCACACTCTCCTTCAAATCTGAATTAGAACATTGTGGGGACAAGACAAACTTTGTTCCTTCTCAATAATGTTGAGGTTCAAAGTCTTGAATGTATTTAGAAAATTAAGAATCCATTTTTATTTTATCAGAGCTAGACATACAGTAAGTGATGATAGTTTGTACTAAACCCTGAGCTAAGCATAATAAATTACTCCAACCCAATGTAAATAATAAAAAAATAAAAAATATGTTTAAGTTTTTATTTCATTTTGATAGGAATTTCTGAAGAAACAGAATCTCTTTTGCCAGCAAACACCTCCCTATGGATGGGCACAACTTTCTGGCTAGACAGGGATGGATTCTCTGCCCCTTTTCCCAGGACCAGTAAGAATGGCCTCCAGTGTCCACCAGGAGCACTCTAGAAGCTAAAGATGATGTGCCTAACCCTAGTCCATTGTGGCTTTAGCGACTGCACCAAAGGGGCCCAAGGAAAAATGAATGGTTTGAAGAACCAGCTTTGGTGACAGCAGAGTCATCTCCCTGTGTCTGAGGCACTTTAGCAACCTACTGTGGTGGCAAAGGCAGTTTAATAATTTGTTTTTACTTTTTTGTGGCTGTAAGAAAGAAGAACATATAAATTATTAGGTTGTTCCATGGTTAAGAAGTAAAACTTAGCTATATTCCTGAAGAATGCTAGCAGCAATAGTTGGCAAATCAGGCAAGTTATAACAAAGTAACCATTCTCCCTATTAAAACACAGTAAAAAACACTTTAAATACTTACACTAAGCCCCAAAAGTAAACTAATATAGGTTTTATTCCACAAAAGCAAAAAAGTACTACTCCATTTAAAAGAAAACAAAAGTCCCAAGACAGTCATTAAACATACTTTTTTCCTAGCTTAATTAAATAAGTTTCATTGAAAAAGTACATTTTCTGTTATAAAAAAGTAAAGTAGATTTTTTTCCTGAAGGAAACTTTCTGCCCACCAATGGAGCACTGTTAGCTGATCCTTGATCCTCAAAGTTCCTCAGAGGAATGCTGTCTTTGGCTGCAAGGAAGTCTGAAGGGCTTGGCTGCCAAACCTGTCTTAAGCTGAATAATGGTCTGGTTTAGTTTTGTGGAAGGTGCCCTGAAACTTTGTAAGCTGGTCTGCTATTATAAACTTAGCAGGATATCCGTAGCAGTGATCATTATGAAAAACACGGTAATATTTTCCAATGTGTTAGCCTTCTGTCCTGACTCGTGGTAGTCAACTGTCATCACTCACACTTGGGATATCCAAGTCATTGTTTCATTCTTGATAATAATACAAATACAAATAATAATAATAATAATAATAACAATAATAATAATAATATATTACAGCATACTGAACAGTTTTTGGCCAATGGAGGCAGATACAACCAACAGAGGCAGATGCCACCAGTTTGCCACAAGTTAGTAATGCACACTCCCTTATGAAGATGACCAGCCAAAACGTTTTCAAAGTGAACAGATAAGAAGAAAACCTTCCTTAAAAATAGGTTAAGCAATAGAAAGAGATACTGAAATGTACAAGGGCAAAGAAAATAATCTTTCAGAGTGTGAGAAAGAAAACTTCTAAACTACACAAATTACTAAATCTTAATCTAAACTTATCTGAATTTACAGTCAGAGGCATAAGTGCTGAGAACGCAAGTCACAAGCTTCAGGGTAGTTCCTTTAATTCAATTATTCTGAAACAAGTCAAATATTGTTTATCAGCTGCTACATTTATAAATCTTTTTCATACAGAACCTGCAGATGTAATCAAACCAATTTTTCACATTTGCACCCTAAAGGTTATTCCACCCATGCTGGCTACATATCTCTCTGAACAGTATCTTAAGTCCTCTTTTATGATCATTAGGTTCCAGAAACAAGAAGGAGAAAGCTGCACTTTACACTTCATTTTACACTCTATACTTTTCATTTCTGTTTTTCTTATTTTTATATTCACAGTAAATGGTTGAGCATTTATACACATTTTTTATGCACAGAAGCATAACTACTACTAATTAAATTACATGTTTTTGTTTATCTGTTGCTGGTTTTATTGTACTTAAGTGCAGCTTCAGTTTCTTTTGGAACATGATTCAGAAAAATGTGTGTTTTCATGAACCTCACATCTCTCCCCATTCTTGACTGAAGCAAATTTTCTTGACACTCTCAAAAAGTATAGCTTAAAATGTGGGTGCACTGTTTTCTTACAAAACCGAATATCTTATCTTAAAAGGCTACTTGAATTTAAATTTCTTGGTGGAAGGGTTAGGCTCTGCATGGATAATCTCCACCTTGGCAGGCTCTGGCTGAATCTTAAGGCAACTTTCTTGATGATCCAGGTAACATGCTTTAACCAGTTTTACCTGACAGGTGTCCACCTTAATAAGTGCAACTTTTGCTGCAGGTGTCAAGGGTAACTGTTAATAACCCTTTGTCTGAGTCTGGTCAATAATTGTTAGATATGTAGTGCAACCCAGCTGCTCTAAGGTTTCACTGTCCTGGACATGGATTAAGCATCTCACTCTGTGGGATCATCCATTTTCCTGTAGCCTACACAGCCCCCACCTTTCTTTTGCACCAGCACCATTTGTGAGGCCCTGGGAGTATTTGACTTATGGAGTACTCCAAGATCCAATATCTCCTGCAGTTCTTCTCTTAGGGTTTTCTTAACCCATCAGGCATGTTATAAGAAGTCTGATTAATGGGATGCTTAGATCCTGTGTCCACATTTTCCCCACAACATGGGTACACCCTAGTTTAGTCTCTCTGTCATGGTAGGGCTTCATCATATCAGCATGGTAGAATTTCTACTTCCTGTCAAATTTGTCATGTAGTTAACATCAATTACATACATACATACATACATACATATAAATGTTTCAAGATCGGGCATTAAAGCCCTCCTAGCTTGCCAATATGCCAAAACACCTGTTCCCATAATAAATGTCCAGGCTGTTCTTAAAAATATCTAAACTAGTACTTGCATTAATGTAATTTGGTAGCCTGTTCCAAGCATCAGCTACTTTGTCAGAGAACCAATTAGTACACTTCTCATTCATATAGAATCTTCTACATAGGTTATCTGACAATTCTCTAGTACTTTTTGATAACCCCAAACATTCCCAGAGGTAGTTGTCCCTAAATGCCCTATATACCTGAATAAGATCTCCTCTTAAATATCTGTAAGAGATACTGTACAAGTTCAGATATTTTAGTCTTTCATAATAACTTAGATTTTCACATCCATGGATGCCCTTAGTATATTTCTGCTGTACTCTTTCCAGTTTATTCATGCTTGTTTTCCTGTAGGGTTTCCATATTGTTATTCCATACTTACATTTGGGTCTAATGTAACTAACAAACAATGATTTCATTATGTTTGATTTCAGACTTTATAAATCTTTTTATACAACCTATAGTTCTATAACTATCACTAGCCAATTGGTTGATATGATTAGAAAAACTCATAGCTGAATCTACCCATATACCCAGGTCCTTAAATGAGTCTACAGTTTCAATCACTGTGTGCTGTATTAAATATTCACCTTTCAGTTTATGTCTCCCAAATCTCATATGTTTAGTTTTTTATGTATTTATCAACTTATTGTTCTCCTGTGCCCAAATGGTCAATTTAGTCAAATTATTTTGCAGACATGCCTTATCTGTAACACTTGTGATTAGTTTACCCAATTTCAGATCGTCAGCATATAGACTGTAGAACACCTCAGATGAAAAAGTAAGTTCTGAAAGATACAATCTAAACAAGTAAGGGACTAGTACAGAGCCCTGTGGGACACCTTGACTGTAACCAAGGATTTCACCTGTCCAGTTGGTGTGTGATACGTGCCATGTCCTATTTGTAAGCCATGCAGCTATCCATCTTTTCAACAATACATCAATACCTAGTTGTACTAATTCATTGATCAGTGTTTTGTGATTGACCCTGTCAAATGCTGAAGTTAAATCTATATAAATCACATCACAGCACAATTTTTCATTTATAGCTGTTATTATATTGTTATAGAACATCATGTTACAGGTGGTAATAGATCTATTTTCAACATATGCATGCTGATATATGGTTTCAAGTCCCAGCCTATCCAGTTCTGACAATAACTTATCCAGTATTACCTTCTCCATTATTTTTCCACAACATGAAAGTAGACTTAAGGGTCTATATGATTTTGGGTTTGTCCTACTCCCCTTTCCCTTAAAGACAGGTTATATTGAGGAATGTCCCCATATTTATATGGCCTAGTGAATAAAATAACGTAATGGCAGTGTAAGTTCTCTTATATTGGTGATAGAGCCTTCCCATGCTACCTGCAGCACTAACATGAATAACCACCATTAATTTATGTCCAGTAGAATACTCACTGGCCCTAGACGTCCATTTATAGCAGACCTTTTTTCTGGTGCAGTGTTTGTGCAAAGTGTTTTTGTGCCAACCCTGTGATGTCCTTCAGCCTGGTCCAGAAGTATAGGACATGTTACACCACAGATTCTTGGGGGAATGACAGTAACCTTCCCACTTATTACAAATGAAATCTAGGAGCATGCTCAACCTACAATCATACGGAAACTCAGAATTTAAAAATCTTGTGGATACCTGGAATCTCTCTGTACATATGCAAAAACTAGGTTGAGGCAGATACCTGCCCAGTTCCTTCTTAAACTGGTCTGAGAATATTTTCAACATGGTCTTCAAAGTAGTTTTTACCTCTAACACAGACAACTGCTTTATGTATGATAAAGTGTAGTCTTTCAATGACTTACCCTGTAACACTTCTACCAACAGTCCATCAGGTCCTACATGAAATTGTCACTTGCATTTTTTAGTATTTCTTTTGAGAAACCTATCCTTTTGAAAATTTCTACCAGTGCATTTGTCATCTCATCTGTCTCAGTAGGGAATAGAACCCCTGTCTTAGGGTGTCTAGTAGCATCATCTAGCACCACTAGGAAATACGTCTTACATGTGATACTTGGAGCACTAAAAGATCCCACAATGTCCATAGTTACTTTCTAAAGTGATTGTTCAATAACAGAAAAAGGCATTAAAGTAGTTTTAGCTTTATCTCCTGCTTTACCAGTCATTTGACACTAATCACATGTCTTACAGACCCCAAAACTTCTTTTGAACTCCTGCCCAGTAGAAATTCTGAAAAGACTTACTTTGGTATACTTTATGACCTAGCAAGAGGCTATTATGAGTGTGACGACCCACCACTGCCAACCAATATGTCACATGGATTTTCCAACTCTGGGACAGTAATCAGTGAGCCTCAATTCTCACCTCTGGCATCTGGGGGGTGTTCACTGGAAGGATAACAGGCACACTCACAGTATTTCCAGATGTAGCTCTCTGCATCAAGTGCAATTTCCCTTAAGAGCAAACAGAGACCACAGTCAGTCTGGGGTTGGTTTCTCCCTTTTCCTCCAGATCCCCAATAAGACTCTCCACTGGCACAGTTATTGAGTTGAGATCTCAGTTGAGTGACCAAACCAGAACCTACAGCACCTTCACTGTCCAACCAGTGCTTCATGTCCCCACCCAAGTAGCTGACACACACACACTCATTGAGGTGTGATTTACATACACACACACATACACACCTGGGAAAGGCAGACACAGGTTTACTAGCTATGCTCCCTTCTGCCCCGACTATAAGGTAGTTACCATTGCCACCAGTCACTCCTGCCAGCTACCTTAAGGCCCTTAATAAAAGGTGTCCAGTTTTACTGTGTAATATTAATATTAATACAAATGGTAGTTTGGCCATGAGCAAAGCTATTAGGAGTGGCCCAAACAGTGTTACCAAATACATATGCAAGTATTCTCAAAACTTAAATATCTCTACAAAGATCAGCCACAATGAAATGTTTAAATATATTTAATAATACATAATAAAAGAACAATAAAATAATAAATAAATATTCACAGTGACATCAGAGTTCAAAACACAGGAAATATTTAAAATAAGATTGCAAGTCAACTCAGATAAATAAAGAAAAAAATAACTAAACTAAGCTTCCCTATATTCCTGACTGTAGCTAAGAGAATTACTATACCCTAGAAACTTACTAATAGAGCAAGGCAGATGATGTGGTGAATGGTTCTTCTTGTTGCCAGGTCCAAGACAGAATACAGAATGCTCTGTCTCATTAAGAGACTTCTCAAAATAATATCTAAACGATTACCTTTGATAGCTTGCAGAATGACATTATTTCTGGTCTTCTGACTTCTATTTCCCAGGTGAAACCCCATTGCTGAAGCTGGCAGGACTTAACACCTACCTGTAAAAATACACATGCAAGAGCTTTTGCTCAGATCTTTGGCAGGTGCTGGAAGTCGTAAAACAATTGCATTCCTTCATGCTTTCAGAGTAGTAATTAATTCACTCCAAAGACAATAGAGAAAGTTTTGTAGTACAGACTTTGTGTCTCTGGCTGCATTGAAGCATCTTTATGGCCTACCCTATAAAGTGATTTAATTTCAGATGTTTTTCTAAAGTTTGCTGGACTGAGGCTGACCCTTGAGAAACATTGCTTGATAGGGATGAGACTATCTGGGAGTACATTACCCCATACCCTGTCTTGAGATCTCATCTGCCTTGGCATTGCTGACCCCAGTAGAGTGCTTCACTGTCAAGGCTCTACCATATTAACTTGGGATTTTGCTGGCTGGCGCCTTGTAGCCATAGAGCCCCCTCAAACTCCTCCTGTCTCCTACTGCAGATACTCAGCACAAGGGCCTCCCTGTCATGGTACACAATGAGTTATGACCAGAAGTGCCCACTGGTAGGCCTTTGCAAACTAGCAATGATTGTTGCATTTCTTCCTCTATCTTAATTTCAGGAGTGTATTCTCTGTATAATAAACCATTTTGTTCCATTATAGAGACTCTCCATATCCTTGAAGGTTATGAGTCTATTTATGGGTGTGGATGAAATAGGACCAACCACATGGCATCAGTGCATATTTCCTGCAAGTAGTTGTGACCAAGATGCATTTTGTTAATTTTGCGATTTATGTTTATGCACCATTTTTGTATACGTCAACGTTGCACCTATTTGTTGGAAGTGATGAGATTCAAATCATACCCATATCATTAGACTTTTTCTTACATTAGTCATCAATAGAGGGATTAAAAATCCCATATGACTGTGCAACAAAGTTCATTTACTTACAGATGGATATCTTATTCTCCTTATATATTACTGCAAAGTTTTTCCAGGAAGATGAAGTAGCTGCTGCACACAAATCATATAGAACTGTATTATTGAAAAAGGCTACTGAAGTGTCCACAAGTCAAGTAAAATGAGTCTTATCAATTTACATACAAAACCTACTAGTTCCAGTACATAGGTTCATAGGTTCATAGGTTCATAGGTTGGTACTAGGCTATCAGCCCTAGGGCCTATACAAGCCTAGACATAACAATTCCCTGGCTATTTCTTCCCACATTATTTACTTTCCTGGACCCCTGTCTAGCAGGGTGACTGACGTGATCCCTGGGGTGAATTTCCTTTCTCCCATCCAATCGTCAAGGTTCCTCTTGAAGAGGTTCAAAGAGGCACTATGCTTGACATGTATGGGCAATCTATTCCAGAGTCTGGGGAGTCTCTGGGTCTGGAACCTATCCCTCCAGCATGTTTTGTTTATTGTGATGACAAGGTTTAGATCCCTGGAGCATGTAGCTCTGAGGGATTGGGATTTATTTAAGTGTAGCATGTCCAACAGCTCTGGGTTTGACATGGCCTTGTATGTTAAGCAGAGATCACCTCTGAGTAGACGATATGCGACAGAGTATAGTTTGGAGTTTTTAAGGCGGTCAGCGTAGGACATCTGCTTTAGGTCAGTAAAATGAGTCTTATGAATTTACATACAAGAACTACCCAATTTAAATAGCAACATTTAATATATTCCAAGAACCATCTAGCTAGTGTGATTTTTGGGGCTTTCTAGTCCATTTTTTGTTGGGAAAAAAGTTTGTTGTCTTTACATATAATTCTAGCTTTCAGAACATAAAATATCAGTTAGTGCATGTGAATTTAGTTAAAGAAGTATTAACTAGAATTCAATTGTAAAGGGAAAATGTAAGGAGAAATAATAAATAGCTACAATTTGACTTCTTGGCTATCAAACACATAAAAGAGAAGCTAGTACATATGAAATGTCTTTATTAATGGCTAAATGTGGGGATATGACTAAGTTTGTAACAGTAAAATCAGTATAACCACCACATGGAAGAGGTTTTCCAAGAAAGATATTTTACTTCTGCCAGGGCTGCAGGTTCAAAGGGAGCCACATTTAAATTCTCTATCATGTACATACCAAGGAGGTACTAGGTGCATGTGAAAAATATACAGAAGGAAAAAGATGTGTGCAAGCTAATCAGAACTGAAGGAACAGCATCTGAGAATGGATAATTTCCCGTGACAGTGGCCCAAACAGAAAAATGTGTTCATTTATTTCTGCATGTTTTTACTGTTGGGTTTCCAAGTTGATGATAACATCTTAATTAAGCAGCCAGGAAAAGATGGATTACTGGCCACTTCTGAAAGGTGAGAAGCCAAAATGGTTAGATGCAGGGAGTAGGGATCCGGGTGTACATGGTGTGAATATATAAAGGTGTACCTAGAATGACCTAGACCACCATATGATCAACAGTCAAAATATCATCAAGAAAAGATCTAAAATGCAAAATACTGACATGATATGGAAGGTTTTGTACGTTGTTAGAAAAATGTGTATTTGAATACATGAGAAATGCTAGTTTAAAAGCAAAGTAGTATATAATGCATTTTATTCTATTAATCATATAGTACTAAAATTAATTCATGTCTAAATGTGAAGTAGTTTTGAAACTGCAGTGTGGCTTGAAGCAAAAGCTGATCCCTGACCCTGACAGAATGCTAGCTTAGCAAGTTTTAATGTTTATGCTTTTCACAACTGATTATCTGCTGGGTCAGGAAATTAAATGTGTGAAATAATGAAATCTTCTGCTCTTTCCTGTCGGAATGAGATGGCCTTGTATATGTGTTACTTAGATATCATGCAGCTGTGTGAGAAAGTGTAACAGAACAAAGACATGCATTAAAAGACTGAAGCTGCTATTGCATTCGAACTGATATGAAACCTTGAATAAGTAACTTTACAGAAAGACATTATGACTGACCAGCTGGATAGCAAGGCCGTATTGTATCTAAAGGAAAAGTTTTTTTTAAATATACAGCATCAGCAAACTTAATGAATGAAGAATTGTAAGCTAAAGTGATGTAGATGCCCTGTGACATATCACGTCAGAAAGGTGGGCATAGCTAAATGTTAAACCTATATAAAATTGTGTGCTTCCTGTTTCATGTCAGACAAAATTCTGTACTTGTAATGCTTTTGCACTGAATTATAGGTAATGTGCGGGGCCACTTATTATGATCTGAATGCGAGGGAATTTGAACGATTTTCAATACCGGAGGCTCAGGGAGGAAAAAATTTTCCTTTTTCTGTTTTAGAGGGACTGGGTAGGGAGTATAATGTTTGTCAAGATTTTTTTGATCAGGGACAAAAGGGAAGTACTATTATTTGGTCATAGATCAGTAACAGTATAAAGGTAGACAGTTATTCTAGATAACAGGAACCAAGGAACTAAGAAATTGATATCAAATAAAAAAAAGATATCCGTTTTTTTTTTTTGGGACATTAACAATTTTCTCAAGAAAAACCTCAAGATAAAATAAAACTATAAAAATACATACAATTACAACGTTCTGATAACAATAGGTATAATACGATAATGGTAGGTATAATATAATTGATGGTAAAAATATAGACTATATACTACTTAATAAACTTAAACTTAAATTAAACTCTGATGCAGGAGGCAAATCTGATGCAGGAGGTCAGGCAAGGCATTCCACTCAAGCACAAGTGGATTGAGGAAAAGCAAAAGAGATTAGATTAAGAAAAAAAAAAATTCAAAAACATTACATTTTTATAATAAAGACTAAATAATTGGTACTCCTCCCTCCTCCTCTTCCTCCTCCTTACCCCCTCCCTTACCCTTTTCAGGATATAGGCAGTGGATAAGAGCAGCCCCCAGGTTTCCGTTATCAGACCATTTCCAAGAAGGACCACAACCATTTGTTAGAGATTTTAACTTGAAACTAACATAAGGGATTGTAGGCAAAACAAAAAGGTAATTACAGAGAGAAAGGAGGGAGATGAGGACTATATATATGATGTGGGGGCAGATCAAGTGAAAGTCAGAAATCATCAAGAAAAGTTAATAAACAGAAAACACATGTAAATGTGAGAGAAGCAGAGGAAGAACAAGCAGATATGAGAGGAGATGAAGAAAGTGAAATTTTTGGACTTAGCATTATTGAGCACTTTGATACTGGATAAGCGGATCCGAGCCGGAACTGAACACCCTGGAAGTGTAAAGGTAGTGTGACTCAGGAGGTGGGTGGACAGGGATACACCCCCCATTGATACACAAACATTCTGAAACACCTGAGTATAAACCCTATATACTAAAGTAAAGCCGCAACAGCTACAGTCCAGCTCACCTTCCTGGCTTATATACAATAAATGACCCTGTATAGCAGTAGTTCCAGTGAGTAAAATAATTGTTGTTTCAAGTGTAATGGAACCCTTTGGGCAGACCTTGGTGCGTGGACCTTACTGGCAGAATCAACTGGTACAAGTACAGTTATGGCAGTAACAAATGGACAGAGGGAACTGATGAAATGGTGAAATCAGGGAGGGTAACTTTTTGACCTACAGCCAGGACCTAGTCATGACTGGTCCGGGGCAACTACTGCTATACCAGGACAGTAAAGAGGTCCTGACACACTGATGCCACTCATAGTGCAACTAGTACTTATTCTACCGTAGACTACCAGAGATATGACTGTACTCGAGCAAGTTTTGTTTAGAGATAGCAAAGAGAGTGGTTTTGTTGTAAAATTGGGATACTGAAGGAAACAGTGTAGTTAGCTGTCAACAAAAGAAGGGAAATGGTTGTAGTTGGGCAAAAGTAGTAGAGCAAGAATTACTTGACAGAACAAAAGTGGCAAATCCAGAGGGTCAAAACAAAAAAAAAAAGTAAAATGGGGGAAACAGACAAATCCAGCTGATGTCAGAACAAGGAGGACAAAACAAAACAAAGACTGTTGGACACAATAAAAGAACAAATGTGAATTGAAACACAACTGAATGGTCAGACAGCAACATGCCATTAGCAACTTTGAAAAGAAAGAAATTATGTGGTGAATGAACAACCTAGAGGTTAACAGGAAATCAGAAGAATAGGACTGATTCGAACAGCAAGTCAGAACACAATAGTCAGAAAGTATAATTTCAGGAGCACAGAAAAGACATACCCTTGAGAAAGGATGCAGAAATAGGAATTAAGCCTATATAATAGCAGACATTTCAAATAAGGAATAAGTACTGGTAGAAAGATTTACAAGGATTAACTAATACAAACCCCTATAGCCTGTTAACTGGATCACGGGAATGGTACAAGGATTATGATTTAGAACCACTTAGCAATGCTTTGTTTTCAATACCTATACATCCTGATAGTCAATACTGGTTTGCATTTACATTTCAGGGTAAAAGGTATACATATACTCGACTACCACAGGGATATTGTGAGAGCCCAACAATTTTTGTACAAGAAATGGCTAGCAACCTGGCAGGATTTACCCACCGGAGGTAGTCAAATTCTACTTTATGTAGATGACATCTTGCTAGCAGCCCCCACCCAGCAACAGTGCAGGGAGGATACTGTAGCATTATTGAAATTTTTAGCAACACAAGGACACAAAGTAAACAAAAGTAAGTTACAACTTTGGAGAAAACAAGTTAGATACCTAGGATATGTAATATCCAATGAAGGTAGAATACTAGATGAGGAAAGAAAAACAGCGATTTTGCAAGCACCCAAACCAACAACCAAGAAAGAATTCATAGGTTCATAGGTTCATAGGTAGGTACTAGGCTATCTGCCCCGATGGCATTTATAAGTCTAGCCAGAATGTGTTGGCTTTCGCCACCCCCTTAGATTAGTTCCCTATGCCTCTGTCCAGCAGAGCCACTGTATTGATCACCGGTGTAAACTTTCTGTTTCCCATCCACTCGTCAAGGCTTCTTTTGAAGAGTGTTAGTGAGGACCTCTGCCTAATGTAGATTGGAATCTTGTTCCAAAGCATGGGAAGTCTCTGGGACAGGAATCTATCCCTCCAGCACGTCCTATTTATTGTTGTGGTGCGGTTTAGATCCCTGGACCGTGTGGCTTGAGGGGATAAGGTTTTCTTTAGGTGGAGCATGTCCATCAATTCTGGGTTGGACATGGCCTTGTATGTCAGGCAGAGATCACCTCTGAATAGGTGGTATGCAACCAAGTACAGCTGGAGTTTCTTCAGTCAAGCTGCATAGGGCATCTGTTTGAGGCCAGTGATCCTCTTGGTGAGGTACTTCTGTGGTCTTTTCAGCTGTTGCAGGTGTCTTGTAAGGTACATCCCAAATGGGGCATTGTACTCTATGATGGGTCTGATGAGTGATAAGTAGAGGGGCACAATGACCTCTTTTGATCTGGATGCAAACCCTTTTGTGATTAAGTGGGCCACGTAGAAGGATTTTCTAACCACTTTGGCAGTGTTATTTTCAAAGGTGAGATTACTATCTACTTAGATCCACAGAATCCCTTATTACATCTTCCGTATTTAGGGGACTACCACCTATGGTAGTTTGTGGTACTTTGTTTTTTACAAGGGGGATGACTATGCACTTTTTGGCATTTAGCTTGAGGCCATGATTTTGACATCAGGTATCCGTCTCAGTGAGACCCTTTTGGAGGATGTCTGTGTCAGCCAGAGAATCAGTTATAGCCCATAGTTTGCAGTCGTCTGCAAACGTGGTCAGCCATAGTCCTTCTGTGCTTGCCTGTACATCTTCGAAGTATATGCTGAACAGGAAGGGTCCTAGGACTGAGCCCTGGGGAACGCCACTTGTAACCAGTTTAGAGTCAGACCTAGCTCCCACAAGAAATGATGTCTTTCTTAGGTACAACTAATTTTTGTCAGAGCTGGATACCAAATTATGCTTTGGAATCTGCTCCACTGACTGATTTGATATATAAGACACCAATGGCAGCACAAGATATTTTACAATGGACAACTGAAGCAGAAACAGCTTTCTGCAGGTTGAAGCAGTTGATAGCTTCTTCATTAGTTTTAGGACTTCCAAATTATCACAAACAGTTCTTTCAGACTGTAGATTGTAAGCAAGGATATATGATGTTAGTATTGACACAACAACATGGGGACAAGCAATGCCCCATAGCCTACTATTCATCACAGTTAGACCCAGTGGCGCGATCCTTGCCTCACTGTGTACAAGCAGTAGTTGCAGCCGCAATGGCAGTACAGGCTTCGGCCACAGTGGTGTTATTCCACCCTCTCACATTGAGAGTGCCTCATGCAGTTGCAATAATTTTACTGCAAGAGAAAGTGGCATACCTTTCTCCTGCTAGACATCTTTCACGTATGACTATACTGCTGAGCCAACCTCATATGACAATTGAACGATGTACGACATTGAATCCATCAACATTACTTCCAACTCCTGTGGAGGGCACACCACACAGCTGCCTGCAGGAAATTGAACAGTTAGCTTTACCTAGACAAGATCTTACAGATATGCCCTTGGATAATGCCGAGGTGACATATTACGTGGATGGCTCATGTAGAAGGGGTCCTACAGGGAAGAATCTGGTAGGGTATGCAGTAGTTACAGACACTGAAATTTTAGAAGCTCAATCCTTACCACACAACTTATCTGCATAAGCAGCTGAATTGATAGCTTTGACGAGAGCATGTACTTTAGCAAAAAACAAATGTGTAAACATATATACTGACAGTCAGTATGCTTTTTCTACAGTACATGTATTTGCACAACAGTGGAAAAATAGAGGAATGATATCATCCAGTGGAAAACCTATTAATCATGCGCAATTTATTTTGGAGTTATTAGAATCTATTCAGTTACCTACCAAAGTAGCTATTTGTAAATGTGTAGCTCATACAAAACAGCAGGATAAGATTTCGAAAGGCAATGCACGAGCTGATGCAGCTGCAAAGCAAGCAGCCTCAGACTCAGAAACTTTACTTTTAAATGAGGAATTACAACCCTCTGAGATTTTAGATTTAGACATGTTAAAAACAATGCAGATGCTTACTACAAAAGCAGAAAAACAAAAATGGATAAAACGAGGTGCAATTCTTGAGAATGGACTGTACATTTCCAAAGAAAGAAAACCGATATTGCTGTCTAATTTATTTAGATATGCAGCTTTGTTGAGCCATGGGCAGTGCCATGTCTCAACAGGGGGGATGGTACAGTTAGTAAATCGAATATTCCAAACATACGGATACACAAATTACACAAAAAAATTTTGTGCAGCTTGTCATACTTGTAACAAGCATCATGCACTAGGAGCATTTAAAACCAAGCAAGGAAGTTTTCCTATACCACCATACCCGTTCCATACTATTTGTATGGATTTCATAGAATTGAATAAATGTGAAGGGAAGAAGTTTTGCTTAGTTATTGTAGACATGTTTTCTAAATGGGTAGAAGCTTTTCTAACCAAAAACCCGGATGCAGCAACAGTGGCAAAAGCCCTGATAAAAGAAGTAATCCCTAGATTTGGCATTCCGGAGAGGATTTATAGTGACAATGGCACACATTTTGTGAATCAGACGATTCACCAGCTTGGGAGATTTTTTGGTATCTCCTTGAAGAACCATTGTGCTTACCACCCACAGTCAGCAGGACTGGTGGAAAGGTACAATGGTACCCTAAAGAATAAGCTAAGGAAGATAGTAGAAGAGACCCAAAAGAATTGGATATACTGTCTGCCTTTAACACTGCTGAGTATGAGAACGGTTCCAAATGCAAAGGGTTTGACTCCCTTTGAAATGATTTTTGGGAGAGCATATTATGTGCCTCAGTGGAAAGCTCTCATGCCTGCAGAGCAGGAGGCTGACAGTTCATTAGCTAGTTATATGAAAAAACTGTTAACAAATAAATCTGTTTTGCAGTTTAACTCTTTTTCAGATAAGGAACAGACCAGACCGGTGGAAGCAGTCTTGGCTCCTGGGACATACGTCTGGCTGAAAGTGACGAAAAGGAAGAATTGGGCGAGTCCAAAGTGGGAGGGACCATACCAGGTTCTGTTGGCAATGCCTACTGCAGTTAGAGTGGCCGAGAGGACGTCCTGGGTTCATTTGATGCATTGTAAACCGGTAAAGAACTTTCAACTTGATAAAACTTTGAGACTGATACACAACCAGACCGAGATGGCCAAAAACAAAGCGAATAGAAGTTTAGATCAACCCCAGAGATGTTGCATAATCATTTTGTTGTGTGTACATTTATTAACTGTAATTGTGACAATTTTCCTCTTGCTGTGGTTTATCCTACACACAACCACACAAGTGAAAGTGGGAAGGTGTGATGAAACATCTATAGACTGGCATCCAAATTTTAACACATACCTGGCCATGAAACGTGTGTATGCAGAGACTATGAACATTTCAAATTGCTGGGTTTGTACAGCTATACCAACAGCATATGGAGGACTGGTAATGTCCGCTGTCCCTTTGGGGATAAATGAGACTTGGGAGAATTTACTTTTCGACACAGGAACTGTGAGATCACAGGACAAAATAGCTTTATTTTTTCCTGTCACACAAAAAGGAGCTGTACGTTTCTATAAAAATGACACTCTCCAGGTGGGCTGGAGCAATTGCAATATAACCATATCCTACCGATGTTATATTAAGAATAGTAATGGCAATACTTTTTGCAATACTAATTATGACTCATATTTAAACTCATTGAAAACAACTATGAGTGACATTCAAAAAAATCCAGTTTTGTTTAAACAATTGTCAGTTATAGATCAAAAAATGTTTCATGCAGGGCTGATGCGTATTAGTACTAAAGTAATAAACTGTTATTTTATTTGTGGGAAAAAGGCATATAAATGGTTACCTGAGAATTGGTCCGGCAGTTGTTTTTTGGGTTATTTGGTTCCGGCAATAAGACATACTGCAGAATTACCTTTGGGTAAGATACGAAACATAAGGGAAACAGCTCAAAAATCCGAAGGTCCAGTTAAGAAACCTGTGAATCCAGTTGGGAAGATTGAAGCTAGTTGGAAAGACCATAATTCAGTAAAAGACAAAAGTGAATTGACTCATATGGACTTGAGTGACAGTGTTATATCCTGGGCAGAAATACTCCCAGCTTATGGAGCAGTCAAATCGATCTGGGAGCTGAGGAAGTTGTCGAAACTTCTCGAAGTAATGAGTAATGTAACTTTTTCCACCCTAGAATTGGTGACTGATGAACTGAATGCAATGAGAACTGTTGTGCTACAAAATTGGATGGCTCTTGACTTCACCCTAGTGGCGAGAGGTGGTACGTGTGCGCTTATCAAAGAAGAATGCTGTGCTTTTATTCCTGACAATCGTCACGAGATAAATAACCACCTAGAGGTAATTCAGCAAGTATCAGCCATGACTGAATCAGGCCCAAACTCACTGACGGACTTTTTCCAGAATCTATTTGGGGGGTGGGGTTCCATCCTAATGAATATTCTAATTGCCATTTGTGTGGGGATACTCCTAATAGAAGCATGTGTTTGCTGTGGAATTCCCTGCATGAAAAGATTAATCAAAGATTTTGTTGATGTATCTGTTACTGAAACTTTCTACCAAGATATTGAAATTGAAAGATTGATTTCAGATGACACTTTTTCTGAAGTATAGATTAAATGACTCACCTAGCTGAAAATCCTGAGCGGAAAAGGCTAGGAGATGAAATGACACTATGCATACTTCAAAATAGAATTAAAAGTATTAATAGGGGGAAAATGTTAGAAAAATGTGTATTTGAATACATGAGAAATGCTAGTTTAAAAGCAAAGTAGTATATAATGCATTTTATTCTATTAATCATATAGTAGTAAAATTAATTCATGTCTAAATGTGAAGTAGTTTTGAAACTGCAGTGTGGCTTGAAGCAAAAGCTGATCCCTGACCCTGACAGAATGCTAGCTTAGCAAGTTTTAATGTTTATGCTTTTCACAAGTGATTATCTGCTGGGTCAGGAAATTAAATGTGTGAAATAATGAAATCTTCTGCTCTTTCCTGTCGGAATGAGATGGCCTTGTATATGTGTTACTTAGATATCATGCAGCTGTGTGAGAAAGTGTAACAGAACAAAGACATGCATTAAAAGACTGAAGCTGCTATTGTATTCAAACTGATATGAAACCTTGAATAAGTAACTTTACAGAAAGACATTATGACTGACCAGCTGGATAGCAAGGCCGTATTGTATCTAAAGGAAAATTTTTTTTTAAATGTACAGCATCAGCAAACTTAATGAATGAAGAATTGTAAGCTAAAGTGATGTAGATGCCCTGTGACATATCACGTCAGAAAGGTGGGCATAGCTAAATGTTAAACCTATATAAAATTGTATGCTTCCTGTTTCATGTCAGACAAAATTCTGTACTTGCACGTTTTTTGCCTCCTGGTGTACACTAGTAAACTTTTGAATCTGAACCTCCTGTGTATTGAATTCTTAATTTTATTTAACATACTTGGTTAGATATTTTTGATTTCTCAATGGTTTTGTATGTGCTTACATTTTGTCAGGTTTTGTCAATGTTTTTGCAGGGGACAATCCTCCCAGTACCTCCACCACCTGATAATTATATATACTGTATGCATGTGTACCTAAAATGATCTAAACCAACATATGACTGACAGTCAAAATATTGGCAGCAAAAGATCTAAACTGCAAAACACCTAAATTCAAAATACTGACAAAATTGAAGTTCTACTAAGGAAGAGTTTATGCCCCTTGCAAAGACACTATTTTTGTACGGATTTAGCTATAAGGAAGTTTGAAACTTTGTAATGAAACACACCAATGGTTTATTTCTATTATTTACTGTTAGGTTATTAGAATGGTGTTCCAGTGATATTGGATGGAAGGGAAATTAATATGTTTAATAATAACAATATGCTTAATCTTAAGCACTATACAATAACAATAACATATCACTTACCAATAACTTACCTTTAATTTGTGTATAAACTGGTTGCAATTTCACTGACTATTAAATCATTGTCATATAACTCGTATCTATTCATAACCAATGTTTTCATCTTATGTCTAATTTGGTATAATTATTTTAAACTGTAGTTGTTTTTTGTATTATTTTTAAAGACTGTAAATGTATTGTTATTAAAATATTTTGCAATACTTTAGAGCATTTCTCGGGTCTCCACTGAAAAAGGGCTTCTACCCAGTCGGACTTTCCTGGTAATTAAATATCAATAAACATTTTAGACTAGAGAGAAAGTATATTATTAAGTAAGTAATGGAAAATAACAAAACATTATGCTTTGAAAGAGAGGAAACATTGAGGACAAAAAAATTAAAACAATGAAAAATAGGATATATTTCATAAGCACAAACCAAAAGTGTGTAGTATCGGATCTACCTGAAAACATCGAAAGCTTGAAACGCCAACAATGAGAACACCGACACTGGAAGACCGACAGCTGAAATGATCGACAGTTCAAAATCGTGATGCTAACAACACATGACATGAAACAAGCGCAACTGTGTAAGTATGCGATAGTGATGGATGTTAGGGTTAGGGTGCGGGTAAAGTAAGTGTGCATTAGTGACGGACTTTAAAGGTTAGGGTGCGGATAAAGTAAGTGTGCGATAGTGACGGACTTTAGGGTTACGGTGCGGGTAAGGCAAGTGTGCGATAGTGACGGACTTTAGGGTTAGGGTACGGGTAAGTTTAAGTGTGCGATAGTGACGGACTTTAGGGTTACGGTGCGGTAAGGTAAGTGTGCGATAGTGCTGACCTTAGGGTTAGGGTTTGGGTTAAGTTTAGTACATAGATAGTTGTGTATGTAAGGTTTAGTGTAGGTTTGTAAGGTTTTTGATGTGCTTGCATTGTGTGTGTGTTTTTCGGTAAAGGGATTTGTTTTGTTTTGTTTGTTGACTGTCAGGATTCTGGTTTGTCGGGCATGTAAACTGTCATGTTTTTGAACTGTTGGTTTTGTGGTGTCAGTGATCTCGTTGTTGGTGTTTTCGCGTGTCGATGTTTTCAGGTAGATCCGTAGTATCACACCTTGTGTTGTTAATAGACATGCCATGATGCATTTTTATATATGCAAAATGTGGTGTAAAACTGGGAATCTAAAGATGTACTACAGATTAGAATCCGTAAATGTATTGCGGTAAAATAGACAAAAATATTAAGATACAAACATGCACACTACAAAAATGCACTTAACTGTGTCAGGTAAATGAGATAAGTGAAATGGATGAGGTAAGATCAATCACTATATAGACTGGTTTTATACCAGAAAAAATATGCATAGCTGACCTTAGTCATAGGCCAACTAGGCGGCTGCCTATGGCACCGCTCTAGCAGGAACACTTTTTCAGTTTTTATTTATTTATTTTTTTGTAGTAATGAAATGGTTTCTTTAAACTGTCTTGACTGAATAAAGAAACAATGAGGGGTAAGACAAACTGTGAAAAAAATAAAGAAAAATGGTAATCTGGATGGTGTAGGTAGACCTGGATGGGGCAGTGGGTGTTGTTGGGGGGGTGCTGTGGAGCCCTTTTGCCAAGGGCACCAGTTGACCAAAGTTTGGCCCTGAAATATGTTCACCATTTTAAAGTACATTTAGTGACACTGTCACCGCAACAAAATGCACTGGAGGAAAAGATGAACTATAAAAAGTATAAAATGACAAAGAACTGAAGTATTACAGAAGCAATTAAAGGATGGTGTTCTGACCTTGTTTGTGAGTTATATCTGAACAAGATCAGCAGACAATCCCAGTTACCATACTCTGGAATAGACTGCCCATACATGTCAAGCTGAGTGCCTCTTTGACCCTCTTCAAAAGGAACCTTGACGATTGGATGGGAGATAGGAAATTCACCCCGGGGATCACGTCAGTTGTCCTGCTAGACAGGGACCAGGGAAGTACATATTCTGGGAAGAAATAGGCAAGGAATTGATATGGCTAGGCTTGTATAGGCCCTAGGGCCAATAGCCTAGTACCAACCTATGAACCTGTGAACCTATGAAACTATGAACCAGGTTAACAGATAACAAATAAAAAAATAAAATAAAATTTTCTTCATTGTAGACCATCACTACTTCATATTTTTCTCCTTAGTGTCTGTTCTCCCATAATCCCTTTTTCTGAGTGTGCCTCTCTTTTCTCCATTTCTGCCCTAGATTCTTGACCTCACACAGCAGTACTCCCATCATTGTTTCAACAGTTGAGATTTCTTATTCTACCTTCCAGCTTTTCTGCCAAAATGTCTAAAACTAGGTAACTTTGCTTTCTGATTTTATTTTTTGAAACAGATAATTTGAAAGCTGTCAAATTGGTGTTATGCATCATTCAAAAATGTTTTGAAACTTTGGCTGGGATTAAAAAACAACGCAGGCAGAATTATGGACAGCCAGCCAGAATTTACTTATGTGCATGGCAAGACCCATAGCTTAGCAGGGAGTATTTTGAACTGATTAAATATCCCACTCACACCTGTAGCAGCATATACGAGAAAAAAGCATATACCACTGTGTCATGGCTGCAGGGAAGTGTGAATAAACCCAGAGGATGCTGATTGTTCATGCACCTTGAAGATATTCTGTGCAGATAAATGAGCAAGGAAGCAGCAAGAAGGAGATGTCATTTATAAGTCTTAAATGATTATTACAGTGGCTTGTCAATCAATTTTTGACTAAATAAAAGAGTGGAAATGTGAAAATAGGAAAGCAATGAAAAAGGGAAAGCCAGAAGACAGCAGAATATAAGGTTAAAATCTAAGGAACAAGTAGAATGGAGGTGGGCTAAAATATTTTTGTGGGTCAGATGTCTAATTATATTTCTGTAGAGAAGTCATGGCTTTCAACTGTTATCTGTACCATAAAGGTAAACTTTTATTTATTTATTTTTTATTTATTTATTGCAGTTTGTTTGCCATGATGCTCCACTGGGCCAATAAGAACCCATTTTCAATGGAGTTCTGGGGAAAAAAGCTCCATTAAAGACAATACTAATAAAAGCAAAAAAAAAAAAAAAAAAAAGAATTATGATAAAGGACACAAATTAGGCACAGTTGTGAAATTTTGGTTTCATGAGGTCAGATTTTCTAAATGATACTCGATATATCAGAAGTGGAGTTAGTTTGGGAACAACTGAACATGACCCTCAACAATCTGCAAAATTGAGAGGTATAATAACAACATAGGAGAGTAAAGGGAGGTATAATAACAACATAGGAGAGTAAAGGAAGAAAGAGAAGTAAGTGGAAGATAAGATGGTTTAGATAAGTAGCATCGTCACACAAACACAAGATGGATAGTTAACAGAGCCACACAAACACAAGACAAATAAGTAGCAGGACCATACAAACACAAGATGGATATGTAATAGGGCCACACAAACACAAGATGGATAAGTAGCAGGGCAACACAAACACAAGATGGATAGGTAGCAGGGCCACACAAATGTAAGAAAGATTGGTAACAGGGCCACACAAACCCAAGATGGATAGGTAGCAGGGCCACACAAACACAAGACAGACAAGACTGACAGGAGAAGTGCTGACACAGTGGAGGAGGAGAAACACAAATGTAAGAGACATCAGACAAAGAGAGGGTAGGCATTGGTGATTGGGAGGATTGTGCAGCAAACAAAGGTGGACCTAGACACAAAAGAGAGGGTAAAACCATGATGGAAAAAGGATGGGACTGCACAGTGACATTGCTGTCATGCATGATCCAGCAGGAGATTAAATACCACCCTGGACTCCTTTAATAGTTGGCTGTGGTTCAAATGAAAGAGCCAATGCAGGGCAAGGGCACAACCCAATGAGTTGCTAAAGGAGGTCCTCAAGATAACCAGTGGGGGCATCTAGCAGTCAGTCAGTCAGTCAGTCAGTCAGTCAGTCGGACAACTTCCACATAATGTCAGTTAGCTGTCAGTATCTTCTGAAGGTGTCACTCCCACTGCCATTGTTACCAGTGAGGATAACAGCTCCAAGCTGCGGTTCAGGCTCGGAAGGGGGTTCCCTTGCAGGTGATGTAGGAGGTGAGGATTTGACCCTGGCAGGCTGTCCCATAGATGAGGTAGATGGGTGTGACACTTGGGGGCAGCCCCTACTGGTGTGAAGGATTCAGGTCTAGATGCTGCTGTATATAACTGTAAATTAAATGGAGAAAAAGAAAGTAAAGAAACAGATACATGTATGAAATATAAAAGATAGTGAAAAATAGGGTGAGAAGAGAAATGTACAGATAAAATGAAAAAATCCACCTCAAACATGCTATCCCTCATAATATTATAAGTATCGTATTCAAATTGCAAGCACCAACCCAAAGTTAGCAATGATGGCATGATAGACAACAAGGGGGTAGGGTTGAACCCACATACAACAGCACATGCAATCTGGAAAGAAAAGTGCAATTATTTAATGAGGTGAGCTGCATTTATAATCTCACAAAAGCATGCAGTCAAACACAAAGTAATCCAATCAAGCAATCAAACTCTTACAGGTGAACAATGGTTGGTAGTGGATGCTGAGGATGATCTGGGGACTCCAGGGTGGGTTTGTTTTTTTGATGATCCTCCCATTTCCCTTTCCCCACCCAACCCACAGTATTAGGTGAACTATGGATTTGAGGATAGGAATCAGAGTACAGGGTAACACATAGTGCTCCAGGCTGCTTCTGTAAGCTGTGAATGCATGTAATATGAAGGATAATAAGATAGAGGGGGGATGAGGTAATGGTATACATAGACTTACAAAGTTTGGATCAGACATATTTTTTATCTATAGTACTACAGGTACTGCTCTTGGAAATACAACAGGCACACACCTGAAACTCCTGTGATGGCACAATACATTACCCACAGTGGAACTCAAAACCACATACATCAGCACATGCAGTCCTTAAGGAAAGGGCTTAATGTGTTGTTAAATACTAACCTGCCCAAATCTCCTCCAGCCATTGCTCTACAAAGAGTATGTTAGATAAATGCCGTATTTCAATGCTTCAGATACCATACTCAAGAGCCCCAATACAAGGGACTGATAGAAAACAAAATCCTGAGGATACAGTTTATTTTACCCAATTTCTGGCAAGACAGAGACAGCCAGAAATAGGGACTCATATGTAAGGTTCCCCTTTATATAGCTATCACTCTCTATCTATAATAGATAAAGGTATATAGATATAGATATAGATATAGATATAGATATAGAGAGATATAGATAAAGATATACACATATATACCTACAGGCATTTGCAGTAATATTTCAGTCGTGTAGAGAACAGAACTAAGTGCTGTCACTCCTACTTGCATTGAGTCATGGCATAAGGGCCACCTAATCCATTCCGATTTAGCCCTTTTTTACCAAAAGTGTCTGCAGTACCATATTGCTCTGAGTAGCCTCTTCTTAGATCACCAAAGCTTCCTGCTAGTTATTCAGTAAGTGTTATGACCTTTTTTTCAAAGGAAGACTACAAAATAACAGTTTTGTAACTCCCATTTCTCTTAGACCCACAATAGTAGAAGAGTAAAGAAAAACAAATTACAAATGTAAGACTTGAAATTTAGCAAAGACCCTTAGCTACTTAAAACAATTAAATAAGCTAGGGATTTTAACGTGGATTTAATAGTAGTCACCATCACATTCTGTTTTTGAATTAACATGAACCTTTAACACTAAATACACTGGAGTGTTAACTTTCTTACCATTAAACTGAATGGAACCCCCACACACAGATTGTGTCTGTAGACTGTGAGTGCAAAAAAGTTTGAGCCCTGTGTCACATGACCTAGGCAACCCCCATCCCCATAACTTATGTATGCAAGCATCTCTATAATCCTGAGGTACCACATATTTTTCAGTTCTCTTTTAAAGAACATGTTTAAAGCAGCAAAACAAAGTTTTATTTTTACATTCATTCATTTATTCATTAAGGATATCCACACCTCCAGGCTAGTTGCTCAGCATAATGCATCTGAGATTATCCAAGTGCAACTAACTCTGGCCAAGACCACAATCCAAATTGTAGCTTGCTACAGATCCCCCACCATGCCCCAGGATTCCCACTCCTCATTTCTTGATACACTGGAAAATATTAGGGTACAACCTAACACCCTAATAATGGGTGATTTCAAATACCCCAACATTAACTGGGAAAACAACTCATGTACCAACTCTTTTGCTCTACGTTTTCTGGAATTCATAAATTCCAATGCCTTGGACCAACTTATCCACACCCCCACCAGGGGCAGCAATATCCTAAACCTGGTCATTACAACATGGTCTTCCATACCAGAGGTCAATTCATTGCTGGTCATATCCGACCACAAGCTCCAACTTCACACTTCTTAAGACAGAAGTGGCAAACTTCACGACACCCATGCAAATGAACAATAGAGGTACAACTGCTGAATACTACACAAATGCACTTTATAAGCACTTACACGAGTGCAAGGATCATGCTATCCCTAACAGAACCAAGATGCTATCCTCCAAAAAAGAAGCCAATCTGGTGGTCCCCTGCCATACACAAACTCTACAACAGAAGAAAGAAACTGCTGCAAAAAAGAGTAAAATCCCATGATTGGAAGAACTCCCTGGTCAGCCTCAGTAAGAAGCTGAGATCCCTCATAAAATCCCCCAAAGCTAGTTATGAAAACAAAATTGCCACTCTTTCTAAAGACAACCACAATGCATTCTATAACTATGTCAAGAATCTCAATGGCAACACTCAGATCTGCTCTGAGTTACAGCACAATGGCACTAAATATACAGAACCAACTGATATTGCCAACATCCTGGAAGATAGAATCAGTGCTAACTTTACCCCCCTCTCACCCACTAAAGGGCCCATCTCTATACCGGAAGAATGCAAAGTTCCTGTAATCATGGCTGCACAGGTAAAAACCACACTCTCCAAAGCCAAGAACACAGCATCCATGGGACCTGATAACATCCCAGGCTGTGTTTTACATGAACTACAGAATGAACTGGCACCCCACCTAAGTACCATGTTCAATCATAGCCTCACCTCAGGCTTTGTGCCCACTGAATGGCGCACAGCGACGGTTATCCTACTACACAAAGGGGGATCCACCACGGACCCTGGGAACTACCACCCCATTAGCCTGATGAGCCTGGTCTGCAAGGCCTTGGAAGGTATCATCATGGAACTTATAAACAAAGACATTGGTAATCTCCAAACTCTGGAACCCACCCAGTTCGGGTTTGTAAAAGGCAGATCATGTCTCCTAAACCTGACAGACTTCTTTGAAGCAGTCACCAAAGCCGTAGATGAGGGTAAGGTGGCTCACACAGCCTATCTAGATCTTGCCAAGGCTTTCAACACCATTCCCCCACTCTGCAATTATAGATAAACTCACTAAACTAGGTATAAATCCCTATGTCACAAGATGGGTTGCCAACTGGCTCACTGACAGAACCCACACTGTGAAAGTAGCAGACTCCAAATCCGACTTCAGGACAGTGACAAGTGGAGTACCACAGGGGGCCAGTATAATTTTTTTTCATACCCTGAGACCTCATTGTTACTGGCCTGGCCCCCAGTACTGAACTTTCATGCCTGGTCTACCAGCTACTCTCTAACCCTCCCCAGACTTACTCGTTTTTTGCTGGGTTGGTGATGGATCTTGATGTTGACCTGGGGATTCAGCTCATCTGTGCTTCTCTCTGGGGGGAGGGGGGTTAATGATCCACCCACTTCCCTTTCCTCACCCAACAAACTCACTGTTTACATCAGAGGGCAACTCCCTTCTTTGGACCACACCCCCTTCCTCTCAACTGGAATGGGTATGCCCATCCCTACCGGCCACTATAATGAAGCATAGATTATCCTTAGTACATGTTTATGAAACAATTATTTAATTGCCAGTGTGACAAAGTGTTAATTTGACAGGCTAGCAGTTAAATAATTGCTTAACAAGCATTTACATGAGGTAATGCACTCTTAACTATACTGTCCTCCAGTTTGACGTACACACATCCTCGCTCCTTATTAATATTAATACTGTAAATATGGTATAATTAATTTACACTTCCATGATTGGAAGGTTTTTTAAATTGTAATTTACTAAAAAAGTGGCTTGAAAGAAAACTTTATTTTTGCATAAAAGAGTGTTTGCACAAATAAGGATCCATGTGAACACATTTATGTAGAAATAAAACTTTGTTTTGATGCTTTAAATATGATCTTTAAACACTAACCTGTCTGGACCCCCTCCAATTGTTGATTATCAAACACTGAGATAATTTCTTTTTGCTCCATAATGCTGACAGGTTGACCAAATGGTGAAATAATTTTACAACAGTATATTTGAAAATATAAAGGTTTAAACAGTTTACGTATTTAATGTAATATGTGAGTATATTGCTGTAATTTCAGGACAGCCGAGAAGCTAGACACATGAACTTTATATCATTAGTATCCGGTCGGGGTGTGTGTGTGTAAAGAAATAGCAACGTTTTTTGCCATATTGTTTGTTTATATAATTTTCACAAACTTTTAGATAGTCCTGCTGATGATGGTTGTTTTAAGGAGTTACACTGAAGGGATGTTGTAGTAGAGAAACAATATTTTCTAAAACATTTTGTTCTAAAAAGTTGTTCTAAGGCATGTTATAGCCAAGAAACAGCATAGTTTCCAAAGTAATGTTGATGTACCTATCTTTTTCTGCCACATTTTTGGTCTCAGTATTTTCCCCAACTAACCAACCATTCTGTAAATGCAAATGGTTGTTTTACTAAGCTGAGCCAAAAGCAAAGTGCTGTAGAGAACAGCAAAATGTACTGTTGAATGATTGCTTTATATATAGACACAAATATGTTCTGTTTTAAAAAAAGGTGAAAAGGCATTGTATAAGATATAACAAGTAGAACTGCAGAAGTTCTTTAGGTCCTAGAGAATCCCGTAGTACCTCATGTAAGTCAGTAATGTTCTTTGAAAAGTTAATACTGTGTTTGCTTCAAAGGCCAATGCCTGGTGTAATTGTAAAGCAGACAACTCACTCTGGGTAACTGAGAGCACTCCCAAGTATCTCACTCTGGGTAACTGAGAGCACTCCCAAGTATCTCACTCTGGGTAACTGAGAGCACTCCCAAAATATCTCTCACTGGAACTGAGCCTCCTCCAAGTTCACTCTGGGTCTGGGTAGCCTCCCAACTCCCAAGTATCTCACTCTGGGTAACTGAGAGCACTCCCAAGTATCTCACTCTGGGTAACTGAGAGCACTCCCAGATACATCATAATGCAAATGCTTAATAATAGCTGTGTGTGAAACAATCTTAGTATAGTAATAACTGTAGCTAATTATCTGCCACTGCTGGAGGAAAAATAATTGTCAATAGATGTTCTGTTAAGCTACTATTCAAATGCAATACACTTGTATTTTCTCTGTACACTCTACTATTTATCTGCTTGTTGTAGATATTCCTATGTCTTGTACTTTGTGCCCCTATAGCACATGTATCCTATGCCCATCCCATTGGTTGCATCCTTGTGGCATGTAGCAGGAACTTGCAATGCTGCACTACAGGGGTGTAGGGATGTTGACAGTGGGTGTATAAATTTGTATTACTAAAAATATCTAGCATGTGTATCACAACATTTTTTAATTTCTTTTCCCCTTCCAGTTTAGTAAACTCCATATTGTAATGCTTCAGACACCATACTCAGGAGCCTAAAATTAAGGGACTGATAGAAAACAAACTCATAAGGACAGCTTATTATGCACCTTTCTGGACAAGAAATACACAGCCAGAAACAGAAACTAGTATCTAAGCAGGGTCCCCAGCACTGGTCGATTTGAACTTAAAATTTTATTTTATTTATTTATTTTACATTTGTTGACCGGGCTAGTCTAACTGGATATATGTCCATTTTCAGTAGAGGCCCGGGGAGAAAAGCTCCAAGCATAGGCAGTGACATATCATATAATTACATGCAAATAGCAAACAGAAATAAAAAGTTAAAAAAATATTTTTTTTTTTTTTTTTTTTACAGATCTACAGACATTTTTTTTTACAGATGTACAGACATTATAATTTATATCTAGTACAGTGGAGGATAGCATATTTAGAATAAGAAAACTCTATTAAAGTACTAGGAAGGAAATCTTGTTAAATACTAGTTAGAGGCAAGGTTACTGGTTAACCCAGGTAAACGTAAAAGAACAACAGAGCAGAAAAGTCTAGCCTCTGTGTTGTTGACACATTTTGTTTGACAGCATAGACAGTTGAAAATGGGAAATATTGTCAGTCCTGGGGGGGGGGTGAGGAATATGCCCCTTTTCCACATGGATTTTGCAATCACTGTGTTAGTAGATGTAATTAGCAGGGTGTTTGACCCCCACCCCTGCAAAAAACACTTTCTTTCTAAAGATTAATCTCAGAGCATGCACAGAAGTGAGTCACTTGTTTGTCAGTGTTATACATTTTAATGTTAGTGAGGTATGAAGGATAACAGATCCAGATATATACATATATATATATATATATATATATATATATATATATATACACACACAAAAACACACACACACACACACACACACACACACACACACACACACACACACACACACACACACACACACACACACACACACACACACACACACACACACACACACACACAATTTGTCTCTATCAGCACTGAGTAATATTTTAGCTGCATACAGATCCGGATTAAGTGCTATTGTTACAACTTTTCTTGAGTCATGACTGTCATGACTGCAGGCCCCCCCCCAGACACCCAATTTAACCCCTTTTAGCAAGAGTGTCTGCAGCGCTATTTTGCTTTGAGTGGGTGCTTATCAGATCCCTAAAGTCTGTTGCTAGTTTCTCAGTAACTGTTATTATCCTTTTATCCAAAGGAAGGCTACAAAAATATTTTTATAACTCCCACTTTCCTGAGACCTGCTGTAGAACATGTAGAATCTATTAAAAATAGAGAATTTTATTTGCGCGGTGGTGGTGCTGCGGTAGCATTGTCACCTCATAGTAAGACGCTGTCCCATTCGACTCTCAGCTAGAGCGTCTTCTGCGTGGAGACATGCATGAATGAGCATATCTTCGTTGAAGGCTGTGCATCAGGGCTGGTAACTCGGCATGTAAAAATCAACTACCAATCATTAGCGGACCGGAGTTCCACTGTGGCGACCCCTAACCGGGAAAAGCCGAAAGACACAATCATTGTAAGCACTTTTGCTTTGTCTCGCACAAAGCTTCTTCAGACATTAAAACTATCTTATGCATTCATAAGTTTAAAATACAAAGTTACCAACCAGCACTCAAGGTTAAAATACATCATGAATGATGTGACACACTATTCAGAATGGGAAACCAAACCCTTATAGCTAAAAAGTCCTCTATTATTTAAAAACATTTTAAACCCTATCAAATGTAAAATCAGTTACAGTACATACCTGCCTGTTTATTAAACCATATCATAATGTGTTTGAAACATCAATGCCCAAGCATTTCTTTATTGAAACTACATTTTTCTTTTAAATAATGAGAGATTTCATCCACAAATCTATTATTACAAACACTTCGTGGATGACATATTTCTCATTTGGGAAGGTGATGAGTCTAGTTTAGATGAATTTTTATATCACATTGAAACAACTGCCACCTTTCTAAAATTTACCATGCAGGCATCTAGTCATGAAATTAACTTCTTAGATGTTTTACTGTATTGTCATGAGGGGACTATTCAAACCAAAATGTGTACAAAGAGTTCTTGGAAAAACAGCCTGTTAGATAGAACGAGCATGCACCCTAATCACATATTTGATAACATAGTAAAAGCTCAATTTTTACATACTTCTCACTTGATGAGTAAAGATGGTATTCTAGAAAATTCAGTTGCAACCTTAATTAACAATTTAGAAAATAGAGGATACTCCAAGGATTTATGTCAAAAACATTTACTCATGGTTACTAAGGACAGAAAAGCAAAAGCAAAACCCTTTTTCTCTAATAGAACACATTTAGAACAATATAAAGATAATACTAACAGCAATAATAAGATATACAGCATGCTACTCTCTTATACATCTGATAATAGGAGCATTATGAATATTATAGAAAAAGAATTGGCATATTCTGACAGCAAATGATGAGATCGTAGGGGGCTATACATGTATAGCCTACAAAAATGATAGATCTTTGAAACGTAGGTTATGTTATTGTAATAAACTGGTGAATCAGTCTATTAGTTCTAAGAGACATGGAACTTTTAGCTGTAGACACTGTAATATGTATCCTTTCATGCAAATGTTTTTTCATGCATCCAAATACTAATAAAAAATACATATTGTCATTTTATGCAGATTGTTCTACGCAAAATTTAGTATACTTGGCTCTATAGATAGCAATTCCAAAGTTTTATGGGGTCTATATTATGAGATCGAAAAACCCTTTACGTGAATACCTAAACATCGACCCATATACCATGAACCGTGAAAATTTCAAACACACTAAACCTCAAAAAATAAAATATTGAACTATCATAGTCGGCCAACCCCACCACCCGCTACATAGTACCTACCCAAACAAAATAAATAAACCACATACATACACTAACCAAACCCTACTTCTAACCTAAAGTAAAGCACCAAAACCCTACTTCTAACCCTACACTAAAACCCATATACACAACTTAACTATGCACTATCCTTAACCCTTCAGTAACCCTAAGGTCCATAACTGCCGCACACTTCCCCTACAGACATACACCCAAACAAAATAAATAATCCACATACATACATTTAACAAAACCCTGCTTCCAATGCTACACTACACTATACCCCACATACACAACTATCTATGCACTATCCTTAACCCCTCCCTAACCCTAAGGTCTGTAACTACCACACACTTCCCCTACAGACATACACCCAAACAAAATAAATAATACACATACATACACTTAAAAAAAAACTAAATCTAACACCACACTAAATCTTACATACATTACCTGTCTATGCACTTACCTTAACCCAAATCCTAAACCTAAAGTCCTATCTATTGCACACTTACCTTACGGAGCTGTACCGCAGACGGGCCAAACAAAACAAATTGACATTCCGGAATTCACTGTTTTGGAAGTTTGAGGTTCATGTACTTCGCGCAATACGGGTCAACATATTCATATTCGCGTAAATGGGTTTTCGATCTCGTAATAGGAACCCAGTTTTATGTAGGTAAAACCAATAGAACCCTAAGAGAAAGGGTAAGAGAACACATATATAAGATTAATAAGAAGGACACTACAGTATCCCCAGCTAAACATATTACTGAAACCAATTCTTCCCATTCTTTTAGATTTATAGTCTTAGAAATTATTAATATGAATAATAGATTAGCTAACATCAGAAGCAGAACTGAACAAGCAGAACAAAAATGGATTATTAGGCTACAGGCAGACAGACCACATGGCTTGAATGAAAGTGTCTGTCTTAAATCTTTTCTGATTGATAGACCACTATCCCATTAATTTGCTCCATACTTTATAGTATAAGCTCATACCAGCTTATGTGATATATACTTTACATTAGTTATTTTGTTGAGACCTATCAACATCTTACTATAAGGCAAATGGGTAAATGAGTGCTCTTTAGTCCATGGTCATATTCTTTGCTATCATGTTTTTTTACTATTGCATTTTGTATTATAATTATGATTTTGAATTAATGTATTTGCTAGGTTATGGAAATAGAGGTTTCATCTTAACAGTGTTTAATCATGTTGTTTGTTATTGTCTTTACAGTTATATACAAATTATTAGATTTATTTGTTTTAAATATCATAAGCAGACACTTAATGTTCATTCATTTATTTTAGCTGTTTTGGTTTAGCTATTATTATTAAGTACATTTGATTATACTTGGGTGTTTAAATCCTCAATGTGAAGTTTTATTTTAATAAGCATGTCTGACTGCGTTCTGGGCATGTGACACTTACTATGAACTGTGATTAGCTGCATCGGCATAGGTATCATGCAGTTATGGTTTTCTTTCTGCGATTCACTTGTAGTCACCACCTTCTAAGAGGTATTTCATTACTTTACTTTTGTATATAGAACTGACTATTTCACATATTTGAACAATCTAAATGTTATTAACTCCAGAGGTAGAAATTTGGATTTAAGAAGCATTCGTTGATTTTAATTGTTAAAAATCCATAGGTGGAAACATAGTTTCAATAAAGAAATGCTTGGGCATTGATGTTTCAAGCACATTATGATATGGTTTAATAAACAGGTAAGAATGCACTGTAATTGATTTTACATTTAATAGGGTTTTAAATGTTTTTAAATAATAGAGGACTTTTTAGCTATAAGGGTTTGATATCCCATTCTAAATACTGTGTCATATCATTCATGATGTATTTTAACCTTATGTGCTGATTGGTAACTCTGTATTTTAAACTGTGAATGCATAAAATAGTTTTAATGTCAGAAGAAGCATTATGTGAGAAAATACAAAAGTACTTACAATAAAATTCTCTATTTTTAATATATTTGGCATGTGTACCGTGTCCTGATTTCCTCACAGTGATTTTTGTTTTTACGGAGACAATTTAATCCTATGCAATGTTGTTTCTTTTGTTCTTGATTAAAAAAAAAGCAAATAAAATGCAAGACTTGAAACTTACCAAACACCCTTAGCTGTTTTAAATAATCAATGAAAGGATGCCAGGAAAGCTGTTCTGCAGCCAAGCTGTACAAGTCTTGGTGGTCGTCAGTAAAGTCGCCATACTAGAAGCAAATACTGTAGCGTAAGCGCTTTCGTTTACTGAATATACGTAAACTTCTTCAGACAAAACAGTACAAAAAATTCAAGTTTAAATAGGAAACAAGTAATGACATCATTTCCTATACCAATTAAATACATAAAAACACATGCAGCCTAAAAAAGAACCAACAATTCTATATATATATATATATATATATATATATATATATATATATATATATGTGTGTATATACCACTAATATTTCCTACCAGTAAAAAAAACTCTCCACAAAAACAATCCATATTTGAATAATTACAAATATAAATGAATAAATATGTGTAAATACACACCTAAAAATATCTTTAAACTAACCTGAACATCTAGATATATTAAAAATGAACATAAAGTAATACATCTAAATTAAGAACCACTAAATCATAACTATCTCAGCTGTGCTCTCAATTTTAAAATGCTCATCATAGAGATAGTGTCATTAAGGCCAGGCAACACACAAGCATTTAATTTTAGTTGTCATAAAAGTTATTTTTCTTCTAATTGCAGAGAAACCGGACCCCCCCCTATTATTATCAAACACTTTATCAATAATTAAAAACTGAAATTCATGTTCTGGAAAAGATAGAACATGCCTAGCTAGAGCATTATTAATGTTTCCTTTTGTAATGGCATAAAAATGTTCATACATCCGATTTTTAAGAGGCATATCCGTCTTACCAACATAGAATGATGAACATTTAGAACACAATCCCAAATAAACAACCCCTCTTGTATTACAGTTATATTTGTCCTGTAAAAAATATTTCTTCCCATTAATAATGAAATTGTTAGTCACTAAGACAAGTCTACACCAGTGACAGAACCCACACTTAAACATTCCACAATGAGGCCGATAACATTTATTGTTACTTCTTTCAAGGATTGATTTAAGGTTTCTACCTTTACGGAATGTCACAAGTGGGTACTCTCCAACATGTTTTCTTAAGAGACTGCCTTCTAGAAATAAAAAACAATTTTTATTGAGAATAAATTTTAAAGACAATGCGTCCCTTGAAAAAGTGGTAATGAAACTTAATTTCCCATAATCACTTTTCGCATTGTCTATTTGTTCAGGAATAGAACCGGGCAAATGAGGAGTGTTAGGAACATCAATCGAAAAAATCAATCCACCATCCTCAGATGGAAAATTAACATTAAGGATCGGTTTCAAAAAACCATGTATTCTTTTATAAGAAACTTCATCAATAAGTTTCTCAATTAATTTGATAGGGTACCCACGCTTTCTAAACATGTCACTCAACACAAAACATTCATCCACAAAATCCCTATCTAAAGTTATCATTCTAGCTGCCCTAACAAGCTGTCCTTTAATAATACCTCTTTTTTGGTGAAAAGGGTGGCAGCTAGAAAAATGTAGGAAAGAATTTGAATATGTGGATTTCCTATAAATCCTAGATGTAAATGTGTGTAAATCATAATTTTTAGATAATAACACATCCAAAAAGGAGATGGCATTCTCCTGGAAGTCCCATGTAAACTTCAAAAAGCTAGTAAACTTACTAATGGTATCTACAAAAAGGGCAGCTGAGGACCTATTACCCTTCCAAAGAATAAAAATATCATCAAGGTATCGGGTGTACCATACAGCCATATTTTGGAAAACTTGATTCTTAAATAAGAATTGCTTTTCCCAAAAAGCCATAACAGTATTTGCAAAGGTTCCCCCTTACCCTTAGTAAGTGCCTTAATGACACTATCTCTATGATGAGCATTTTAAAATTGAGAGCACAGCTGAGATAGTTATGATTTAGTGGTTCTTAATTTAGATGTATTACTTTATGTTCATTTTTAATATATCTAGATGTTCAGGTTAGTTTAAAGATATTTTTAGGTGTGTATTTACACATATTTATTAATTTATATTTGTAATTACTCAAATATGGATTGTTTTTGTGGAGAGTTTTTTTACTTGTAGGAAATATTAGTGGTATATATATATATATATATAGAATTGTTGGTTCTTTTTTAGGCTGCATGTGTTTTTATGTATTTAATTGGTAGAGGAAATGATGTCATTACTTGTTTCCTATTTAAACTTGAATTTTTTGTACTGTTTTGTCTGAAGAAGTTTACGTATATTCAGTAAACGAAAGCACTTACACTACAGTATTTGCTTCCAGTGTGGTTATTTCTCCTTTATTGTTCTACAGAGTTTGTTTTTTCGTTTTGGTTTTGAAAGTCGCCATACTAAGTAGAGCATAACAGAACCTGCACTTAGAGAAAGGAAAACAAAAATAAAGAGAATGTTACTCTTACCCTACAAAAAGTGCTGTTTTGTTTTTTTTTAAGATTGCTGTTCCTGCCCAGCAGTCAATACCCAGCATGGATTTTGCACAAGACACAGTGCAATTAATAACACGTCTCATCTCATTTTCTTCCTAATACTATTAATACTCTTTGCAGCTAGTCTTCTCAACCTTCCTTCAGGTCCGGTCTTCAGTTAACTGGTGTCCAAGGTGAAAAGGTGTAACCTCTCACCCTGCCCATGCGGGCATACTCACATTATCCAGGTGACTTTGTTCACAATTTGTATTAAATTTTCAGTCTTAGTCTTTAGTTTTTTCCTGCTGTTATTCGATCATTCAAAGTGTTCTGTCTAAGCAAGACTGCACTCTGATAACTGTGGAGGAAACAGTTGCATCAAGCTGGGTGTGGGAGGGCAAGGCCCCCAAACCATGGAGGTTCTAGATACTCTGAGGTGCATTTTAGAGGTTGTTAAAAAAAATTCATCCAGTGATAGCCTGAAGAAAACCATGATCAGAGAAAGAAATTCAGTATTCCTCCTCACCCTTGTTTTCTCCTGCATCCTTTCAGCATATCATAACTGCCAAGACTAACCTGCAATAACTAAATTTAGCTGAGGGCAGCTAGGCACCCAGAAGCCATGGCTTCTAAATACTCTGAGGTATATTTTAGAGATTTTCCCAAATTATGACATGAACAAAAATCATAGCTACGGAAAAGAAATTCAATAAAATTTTTATATTTTAAGAAAAATAAGTTGCATCTGAGTTTTAATACTCAAAGCTGGTCAAACACCACTTCACTATAAACTCAGAAGGTAAGTGCTTGTGAGGATACATCTATCTGGGAATAGTACCTACCCCCAACCCCTGACATCAAACTAGGTAGTCACATTCTATGTAATACCCTGTGGTGCTAAATTTGATAAAATGAAGGCAGAAATGCCTGAAGTCATATTTGACTCTGCTTCTGTCATATTTATTTACAGCATCAAACTTCATCCCTACCCCTAAAAGGCAGCCACCTTCTGTGTACCCTTTTGATGTCAGGATGGGAGATAACTGAAAAAAAACAAGCAAAACATAACATATCTGTCAGGCATACATAAACAGCTTGCTTATTTACTCTCCCCAAAAATATAGCCACCTATATTTCCATCAGATGAGATGGTAAACTAAAACCCAGTCTGCTTGAGTGGGTGGTAGATCATCTGGATGTAAAAGATCCCACAGCACTTATCAAAATAGTAGGGGTACGTTATTGCACATACGTGTTCACAACATATAGCATACATGCTTAGTCAAAAGTAGACATTCAACAGTTATACATAGTACAGTGATAAATGAAATTGTACATATAATAACAGCAATAAAAAAACAAAGTAACAAACTCCTACTCTTTCTGTCACAACTATTTCTTCAGCTTCCCCATTATCAAAGAACAATGCCATAATTTGTTGTATAATAGTTCATCACAACAAGTTAACCACAATATACAAGCTGCACTAGTTTTTTATAATAAACATCTGTCATATGAGGATTCACATTGTCATAAAAAATGTACATTATATAATGCATCATATTAGAGAATGAAATTCCAACAAGCTTATAGTTGCATAATGCTTGTGTCCAGGAAATCTGAACTCTTGGATAGTATAACATAACATGTTCGATAGATTCCTCACAAAAACACATATTCAAAGCCTATCCTCCTTATTTTATATTTCATCAAGTCTTTAACAGGTAGTCTACCTGGCATTAGTCTCTGTAAAAAATCCTTTAATTCATATGTACTAGAAAAGTGTTGTTGCTTAGCAAATGCTACTGCTAGCAAAGAATGTGATAACTCACTCCAAGCTTTAATGTAATAGTATTGATGCATCATACATATATACCACAACCTCCTGTTTTGTACAAACTGGACAAACTCCATAAAATATATTTCTGTACATATTCATTAATAAGATAATGAAAAACAAGTTTCTGCTTTCTTATTTATGATCCCTTTAAATTTATACAATAAAGCTTGTCTTAATAATTATGAGTTTCAGCTCTAGATTTTTAATAAAATCCAGTCTAGATGCAAAGATGTCAAAGACACAAATGGGTTATACAAACCTAGTCCCCCTCCCCTCCTTGGTACAGTATAAGATTCCCCTTTTAATAGAGTTAAACCTACTACTCCATAAAGGACAAACACTTTCTATATAAACTAGCTTGGCCAGAATAACAAAGTTCAGCATATAAACTTTCTTTTGGAAAGATAAAGAAATATATTTCCACATGTTCAACAGGGTCTTAACCTTATTTAAAAATTCATCCCATTGTTCATAATAAACTGTAGAATTCCCAAAGGCAACACCTAGTATTTTTATCATTTTATTTTGAAAATGATTACTTTGAAAAGTGGGAGCAATTCCAAATCGCTTACATTTTGAAGATTAAATTGTAAGACTTTGGTATTTAGCTTCTGTTGTAAAACTCAAAAAATCCTGTTCTATATCAGCAATGTTTCATGCTGCTATATTTAAGTTATCTGCATAACACAAGTATGTAGGAATCAAAACAGAATTAGCAAGAATAAGTGGCTTATATCTGTGAAGCAATACAGCATTCATAACTAAACAGCAAATCACTCACCAGTCAACCCTGTTTTATACCTTTTTGTATATGAATTGCTTTCCATAAATGTCCATTAATCAAAGGGCTACTCCATGAACTGTTTTAAATATCCTTCAAAACTAATAGGATTTTATCCTAATATTATTACTTTTCAGGATATCCCATAAGCTGCTATGAGCAACAGTATCATAAGTTTTGGAGATGTCACAGGCCAGAAGCAACCCATTACATTCTGAATTTCAAACCCATTTCATGTAATAGGTTCATAGGTTCATAGGTTGGTACTAGGCTATTGGCCCTAAGGCCTATGCAAGCCTAGCCATAACAATTCCCTGGAAATTTTTTCCCACAATATTTACTTCTCTGGGCCCCTGCCTGGCAGGGCGACTGGCATGATCCCCAGGGTGAATTTCCTATCTCCCATCCAATTATCAAGGTTCCTTTCGAAGAGGGCCAATGAGGCGCTCTGCTTGACATGTATGGGCAGTCTATTCCAGAGTATGGGGAGTCTCTCGGTCAGGAACCTATCCCTCCAGCATGTTTTGTTCATTGTGATGATAAGGTTTAGATCCCTGGAGCATGCGGCTCTGAGGGATTGGGATTTCTTTAAGTGGAGCATGTCCAACAGCTCAGGGTTTCACATGGCCTTGTATGTTAAGTAGAGATCGCCTCTGAGTAGATGATATGCCACAGAGTATAGCTGGGGTTTTTGTAGATGGTCAGCATATGGCATCAGCTTTAGGCCTGTGATTCTTTTAGTAAGGTATTTCTGTGGCCTTTCCAGCTGTTGCAGATGTCTTGTGAGGTACATATCAAATGGGGCATTATACTCTATAATTGGTCTAATGAGGGATGAGTACAGTGGGACAATGACCTCCTTTATTCTGGATGAAAAGCCCTTAGTGATGAGGTGTGCCACGTAGAAGGATTTCCTGACTGTTGTGGCAATGTGGTTATTGAAAGTGAGACCACTGTCCACTTGTGTCCCTAAGTCTCTCATCACACTTTCGATGTTTAGTGTCCTGCCACCTATGTGGTAGTTCATGGGTACATGTTTTTTTCCAAAGGGGATAACTATACATTTCTTGGCATTAAGCTTGAGCCCATGGCTCTGGCACCAAGCATCTGTTTCTGTAAGGCCCTTTTGTAGAATATCCACATAATTTGGGGATTCAATAATGGCTCCCAGTTTGCAGTCATCTGCAAACTTTGTTAGCCAGAGTCCCTTAATGTTGGCCTGTACTTCAGAGAAGTAGATGCCAAACAAGAGTGGTCCCAGGACTGAACCCTGAGGTACTCCACTTGTCACTTGTCTGGAGCTGGATTTGGAGTCGGCTACTTTTACAGACTGGGTTCTGTCAGTAAGCCAGTTGGCAACCCATTGAGTGACATAGGGATTTATGCCCAGCTTAGTAAGTTTATCTATGATTCCATAGTTCTGTTATATTTTTCCTAGTATCCCAAAAATCCCACTATAGACTGATTTAATAGTAATCTTAGATAATCTTTGCTGTACAATCTTAGAAAATATTTTAATCAGTGTTATTAATAGTCAGGGGTCTCCATTTGGCTAGAGTAAATCTGTTCCCTTTCTTATATATACATTTTAAAACCCCATCACAGACATATGTTTAATGCCATTAGCAAGCCAATCATCTAGAATAGACAAAATGTTATTTTCTGGAATAATGGCATGTCTGTACAAAAAGAAATGTGTACTGTCTTTTGCAGGAGATATATTCTTTGAAACAATTAAGACCCTATTTAATTCATGCAAGGATATAGACCATTCCAGAAACTCATTCTTAGCTTCACATAATTGTAGAACTTGCTATCCTCATGTGCAGCTTTATTTTTAGTGTACATATGTGACACATAATTTTCAGCATGCTCCACAATAGTGCCTTGAGTAACAAAAAGTATGTCGTCAGCACCCTGTAAGGTTCCCATATCAGTGGTCTCATATTTTGTATTTTGCCCTAGAAAATGGGAAAACTTCTGTCTTCATTGCTTGAACAATCTATTTTTTATATAATAAAGAATTATTTTTTCTTTAGTAATGCCTTGCAACTTTTTTTCTAAAACCTACATAGCATACATATTTTTACATCTTACAGCAGATTCATAATCTCATAAGAAATTACCATACAGTGTTTTATAAGAAGTCTACATATACAACACACAATATAAAGTTTTATATTTTTGCTTATAAACAAGCCACCAGTCAGTTAGAGAAGGGCTTTCATCTGCCAAAGTCAAATGTTGTTGCCAAAGTTCAGTACTTTTGTTTCTAATGAGTAGTATCTCGAATTATCCCAGTCAACCTTTTAATCACCTTACCTAATAGGGCTTGTTTGTTAAATTCTCCAAGGATGGAGAATAATACTTTATGGTCCAAAACACTGAAATTAATGTTTATACTCACATAAGGACTAAGTATCATTATAAGCAAAGTAATCAATCTCAGTAGCTAAAGATCCCCTCACATAAGTGTGCACTAAACTGGGCTCTAGTTTAAGTTTTCCTCTCTGCAAAACCTTCCAAAACATTTAACATTATCAGCCTTTCCAGTAATTCTTCATAAGTGACAATTTAGATCACCAACAATGATAACAGGTAAAGAGACTAGTGCATATGTCTGCAAGGTCCCAAATAAATTTTCATTTTGTTTTGCATCAATAGGGTCATATATAGAAGTAAGATGAAATTCACCAAAACAGAAGCAAAAGTCAGACAAGTAAACATCCTGGAAGGGGGACTGTGACATCCAATAATTTCAAATGTTTTTTGCATAATACTGCAATACCACAACATAGGTCTTTCTCAAAAGAGCACTGAACATTATTATCACCCCAAACAACTGATACTTGTCTCTGTTGTATTTCAGTTAATACTCTTAACATCAAGCAAAAACAATTATATCTGTAGGGAGAACTTTGCATTTTTATGACTACTAGTTGCATACATTCATTAATAAGGCTGTTAACATTAAGACAACATACTTATATATTATCCATTTCCATTTTTGCAGTGTAATTAGTCCTATGTTTTAACTTGCATTTTCTAACCCATTCCCTAATAGTATGAACATCAATTTTACCATCAATGGCATGTTTGCCATTACATTCGCTATTATTAGCATCACTTTTTTTTTATTTTCATCATCAGTACCCATAACATTATGGGCAGGCTGTTCATCAATATCACTTTCATAGCTGACAGTAGTATTTGAAACTTCATTCTCAGATACAGGATTCTCAGCTAATATAAAAGCAGATGTGGGCAGGTTTGGTTTATCAGACTGTTGAACCAGAGGACATTCAAATCAAAAATGGTCCATTCCCTTACATTTCCTACAAAACATACTCAAGTCTGGGAAGTACAGCCTACTTCCCCACACTGAGGGTTTTTCATTTTAGTACAATTTTGAACTAAATGATTATAAGAGCCAGAAAAAAAATGTTTTAGGTTGCACTACATAATGTACATAATTTTTAAAACCATAAATATGAACAACACAAGGAGTTTGAACAAATTTTTCCTGACATTTCCAATGTATCCCATAACTCCCATTCACCAGTCCAAATGTTTATCATTATGCATTTTTAAACCTCAAAAACAGAATGGCAAAGAGAAGAAAAATATGTCTTAACTTGTTCAGCTCGGATGTTAGCTGTATGAAACTGCAGCACAATGCAACATCTTGGTCGAATATTCATACTAACAAATGTATAATCAGCACATGCGGGAAGAGAGTTTTTTTAAGTCACATTTCAGAAGAAAAGTTTCAGCATGTGGAAAAAAAAGAAAGTTGCATAGTAGAAAGACTCTTTCCTGACATGAATAGAGGTTCTTATACCTTATACCTTATATATTTATCAGAGAATGCTAAATTATGTATAACCATGTCCCAAACAACATACTGGTCAATTTGCTTGCCTAAAATACATGAAATCCATGCAACAGGTAACCTTCTAGCCTGGAAAGGAATTTTGTAGCAAGTAAGGCTGTTTTCTAAACCACATTTGCATACCTTTCCTTTGGTAGATCAGAAACGGTACTGCTGCACACCTCTCAGAGGAACAGAGTGTGACCCTGATTGCATAATATCCTGTTCACCTTCCAGATTACAGCGATCACTCAGCATGCACTGCAATTACCCTATGGCCTGTCACAGTAATGGGAAAGAGTAGGGGAAATTTCCTGATGCCCAGGGTAAATATCCTCTAGTAGTATAAATACCACCACAGGTCTCCCCTGAAAAGAGGCTACTACCCTAGTGAGACTAGTTCAGTTAGCAGAGGATAAATACATAATTAAAATAAAAATAAAGATGTTTGTGAGGAAAATGGGAAAAAATAATGATTACAATAATATTTCCAACTTTTCACTTCTAAAGACAGTACTCCATGCAAGCTATAGTGACCTTTGTGCACCCCTCTGAAGTTTGTGAGAAAAGATAAAAAATATAATGACCACACTGTCTCCAACTCAGCACATGATATAATGACCTTTGAGGTTTGGGAGGAAGGTTAAGGAAATAATGACAGACCCTCTCCCCAAAATTCACAAAAACACATAGACCTTCTCTATACACTGATGAGCAGGTCTAATTGAGGCTAGGTGAGGTTCTTGGCACAAGTGAACACAAAGCCTAGCCTTGATATGTGGGGGCCCCCAAAAGTTCTGAAAGTTTGGGTATTCTGTAATGTGTTTATCACTTATTGTTTTGAGAAATGGCAGTAAAAATCAGCAAGTAATAACAGGGTCAGTTACTTTCATCCAAACAACCCCACATTATTATCTGAATTGTACAAAGAGGATAACAGTGTCATGTATTTCACCTTTGCTCCAAATACACAGTTGCCACACATTAAAATATTGCACATTGTTTCACACAATCACACCAGTCCTGCAAAACCAAAATAATAAGTAAATAACAGCAGGCAGCTAGCCACTTTCTCCAAATAAGACCACCACATCAATTATACCTACTCTGTGTCTGCATATCAGGTGTCCTGTTCAGTAGTCCATCGTACTTCTGACAAATGCACATTAGTCCTGTTAAGCCAGATAATGACTGGTTAAAGTAAAGAAAATGACAAGAGGGTTACTTTCATCCAATTGTAAAGATAGGTCCAGATGAATCCAAATAACACAATAGTTGAGTAAAAAACCTTTATAAACACCAACAAAGCTTTCAGGTTTAACAACCCTTTTTCAATGCATAACATCAGGTATAATAAAACACGCCTATTTATACAAACTAGCTATCATTATTGTCCATTCCTGATATGGGCAATAAACAACTGCTTTATGAATCCATGATGGAGAGATTAAGATCTCTGGATGATCGTCTTGAAGTAGTAAAAAAGAGGAAACTGCTGAGAGATATGGGCGACTATCAGCTGGGGAATATTTTCTCTTGGCCCAGAAATGAAGTACCTTATAAATCGCAAGATCGTGGAAATGCAGCGAGTAATATAACAACAAAAAATAGAACATCATTGTTAGCAGAACAAGAATCTGCTAAAATGCAGCTTGACTCATTAGACGATTTTCCCATACTTGAGAATACGTCTTTAAATCCACCGGCAAGTGAAGAGACAAATACTACATCCGGATTGGATGCCGATCATGTACGTATAGTGCCTGAAGTTCCGGAAAGAACACAGGATGTTGAATCTCTTAATACAATGAATAACGCCACAGTGAGTAAAGACGGGAAGACGAATTCTTCATCATTAGCGTCACAGAAAATTATAACGAATTTCTTCATGAAGCCGTTCCAGCTACAGCAAGCGGAGCGAGTAAAGGATAAAGAAAAACGGGATGTAGCCAGGTCATCATCAAGAGGGAGAACGACGTTTAGAGACATGAATAGAGCAGTGGACTCCAAGCGTAAAAATAATAGTCCACCAAAACAGTCCAAGTTAGCCAAACGATAATGGCAGGTGTAATCAATTTGTCAGCATTCGTATTAAATATGGAGCACATGGATATACTTGGAAAAGGACTGGGCTTTATACCCACCCACAAAGAAGATATGGTAAAAATACTCACAGATTTAAAACTTTTTGTTAGATCAATAGCATTGAAATTAATTTTTAAAAGTAATAGTTATGATACTGTCATATGTAAAAGGCGTAGTACTTTTATTCCCAGCTACCCACCAGTTTTAATAGCATTTAATAATTTATGTGAAGCAGATATAAGAAAAATATATGACTGTGAGAAAGTTAGTCTAGCTTTTAATACTACTCAGTTAGAACACAAAGCAATGTATGATTTGAAAAATAATCCGAATATAATAATAAAGAAGGCAGATAAGGGAGGTGCCATAGTAATTATGGATAAGCCTATGTATATACAATCTGTTATGTTACTGCTTAGAGATGAAACAGCCTTTAAAGAAGTGTCTTTATTAGAAGTTAAGAAATGTATCAGCTATGTTAATATGTGCATTTATGATCTTCAGCTTACAAATGACATTACATTAGATCTGTTTCATTTTTTTACTGTTCCATGCCCGATTATACCTCAATTATATGGAGTCCCTAAAGTGCATAAATCTAGGGATGCCCCTCCCATGAGACCAATTGTCTCTGGAAAGGGCTGGGTAACTGAACCAATCTCTTTTTATTTGCAAAAACAGTTGCAGCCTTTATTATCTAAGTGCAACACTGTACTTAAAGACACTTCTGATTTTTTGTATAAACTGAGACAATGTTATCTGAAGCTAAAGGAATTAAGGATAAATATTGACAATATATACATGGTAGTTATGGATATCAATTCATTATTTACAGTTATTCCTAACGACTGTGGTGTAGACTCCATTAGAAGTTTTTTAATACATCATTCAAGCTTCACAGTAAGACATACTGAGGTTATCTGCCTATTATTAGATCTAGTATTAAAAAAATAATATTTTTCTTTTTGATAATAATTATTATCTGCAGTGTACAGGGGTAGCAATGGGAACACCTGTTGCGAATACGTACGCAAATATTGTACTTAATCAATGGGAGAGAATTTATGTGAATGACGGTGAAAAGTATCTAAATGACAACCTCATTTTCTATCAGAGGTTTGTAGATGACTGCTTTCTACTTTGGAAGGGATCCATGTCTGACCTTATGGAATATATATCATTCCTGAATACTACCACTGATTTTTTACGATTTAAGGTTGAAGTTTCGAGTGAGTCTGTAAACTTTTTGGACGTTACAGTTACAAAATGTAATAATGATATAGAAACAATGGTTTTTAAGAAAGAGGTAGCATCCAATAGATATTTACATGGAACTAGTATGCATGCCCCTCATGTGTTCAAAGGAATAGTCAAAGCTCAAATGGCCAGAGTTAGTAGGTTGAATACTAATGATGAAATATTTCTGAAACAGATTGATGAGATCAGTGAGGATTTCATAAAAAGTGGTTATTCTGAAAATTTACTTATGAGTGTTAAACAACACGTTTTATCACATAGGGACACACTTTTCAAACCTACTTTCCATGCAACCCCCATTCAGGGAGATGTAACCATGGGATCTTCAGATACTGACCCGATTGTAAGATTTACGATGTCGTTTAACCCAATGACACATGCTATTAGAGACATAATAACTAAATACTGGAAAGTTTTGTTAGCACAAGAGGAAATTAAGTCAATAATAGGAGATAGACCCCAATTTAGCTATCGTAATATGAAAACATTAAAGTATATATTGGGATATAAAGATTTTAATAACACAAAGGCTACAAGGGGTACAGTATTGACACTTGGAACCCATGCTTGTCATAACTGTAGTTGTTGTGGGGATATATTTAAACGTGTAAGTGATAAATCATGCTATTTAAATGCTGAAAACTTTGTACATCCTATATCGAAGAGAATTTTTAAATTTTATGCCCATGGTACCTGTATTAGTAACAATGTAGTATACTTAGCAACCTGTGAGATGTGCCCATCTTTCTATGTGGGAAAGACCACTAGGAAGCTCAAAGATAGAATTATAGAGCACAAATCAAATATTAGATTGTGTAATGAAAATAATGCTCTATATAAACATATCAAGATTCATGGAATTAATCATAGATTTAAATTTAGAATCATTGAACAAGTAGTGACAACAAATAGGGGTGGTGATCTGTCTAATACTCTAGATTTAAAAGAGTATGAATGGATAGTGAGGCTAGCGGCTGACATAGATCCAGGGCTAAATGCTAGTGTTTCTATAAAACCTATTTTAACTAAGATACAATATACTAGGTTAAAATAAAATAAAACTATAGTTAGATATTTAGCTTGCATTTAATTTTAGATGCATTTTTAAATGTGTATACACATATATATATATATATTTAGATATTTTTAGATGTTTATATAAAGTAAATGTTTTACTATCATGTGATTATGGCTGTAGGTCACATGATAGCTAGTTTGTATAAATAGGCGTGTTTTATTATACCTGATGTTATGCATTGAAAAAGGGTTGTTAAACCTGAAAGCTTTGTTGGTGTTTATAAAGGTTTTTTACTCAACTATTGGGTTACTTTCATCCAGCCAGCCCAAACCCCACCTGACATTAATGGCCACCTCGTCTGATGCCTATGAAATATTTTTCACCTCCTCATATAGCTCTCAACTGGTCAGATTTTTTCAGCATATCAATTTTTCCCTCCTATTTTTGGTCTGTTCTTCATAAAATTTGTGGCTTTCTGGCAAATTGCTGAGGAGTGAAATCACTAAATAATGACATAATTTGAGCTTCAGACTTCATATCCTTCATGAAATGTATACTAACACAAATCATGTTATTCTAACAACTTGCTAATTTCATAAGAACAATATTTAATATCTGTCCCTATTATTGGCCTTTGAACCCCACCCCCATTATTTTTGGCTTTGCCAAGATTTGTTGTTAAGAGTCTGAGAGGTATGCCTCCATGGTCCACACAAACAATTTGCCACTCATTGAAGTATTCCAATCCAAGCTGACCCACACAAATCACAAAGCTAGATTAATATTGACTGCATCATCGTGAAAACAGTAGCAACACTTCTGTTACTGAGTCATTTCTCTCATCTCAGCTGTCCACACAAAATAAGTCTGAACTATTTGTCCAAAATATCTGGTTGATCATTGCTAGCATTGTTGTAACATTAGCAATAACACTTCTCTCACCAATAACACTCCATTCACCTCATCTTTGTCCAGAATTTTGGAGAACATCCCCATCTTTGCTCTGCTATGTTCTGTCCCTTGATGTGCAAATAAAAAGAAAAATACCCTAAAAACTCCTTCTGGTGTCTCCATGCTAATATTTGAATGTTACAAGATCTGTACTCCTGTGACCTCGTAATATTTAAGTTGAACATAACTTAAAGACTTGAATGTCAATTTAACTGGAGCCTCTCTGGTGTACAGGCTGCTTGTTGTGTCTCAGGTGCATTTAGTTTTCCTGCAGGGGTGCTTTGTTTGTTTTCTTTATTTTTTAGAGTAAAGAAATATCACAATAAAAATAAGAGCTCCCCTACAACCATTGCACCTAGAAGGTTGACTAATGCCCCTATACATAAAGCCAGCCCTGCCTTCCTTGAGCTATTAAAAGCCATCAGCACCATCTCAACCTTAAAGAACTGTACACCTTTGAAGACTTAAACATGACCCTACAAACCCTCCTATGATTCGAAAGTTAGCTAAGTTATAGAACACACGCAGTTAAGTTGAAATCCACCCATTCAGCTTTCCTGCTGTAGACACACCAGGATCAGTACTAGGACCATTTCTCTTCAACATTTTAATCAATAAGCACCACACAGTTCCTGTTCAATCTGAAACAATTCATCTGACATTGCCACTCTCAAATGGACAGCCCCCTCCATACATGAGCTGCAAAGACTAGCACAAGATACATACAGTTCAGCCTAAAATTGTCCAAGCCCACAATCTAATATTAAACAACCCCCTTAAAAAAATTAAATTATGGTCAGTTCATAGAGCATAACATTCCAAAATATAAAAATAGATACCATACCACATATAAAACTGATGAAGATCACAACTGACAGTCAGCTCATATTTGACGTTCATGTCTAACACATGAAACCATGAAGTTTGTAGCCCTTATATTTTAAATTCGAATAACACGTAAATGAGCAGAATAGTACAGGTTACCACTACCTATGAGGGGCAAGGGTGCTAAACTAGGGGTGAATTTGTGGTTACCCATCTATTCATCCAAATTACATTTGAAAAGTGTAAGCGAATTACTTTGCTTTATGTGGACAGGAAGATGATTCCACAGAAGTAGCATTCTCTGAGATACATATCTATCCCTTCAGCATGTTCTGTTTATGTCGCAAAAGAGATTTAAATAATTTAAACAAATGTTCATGCCCTCAATGGACTGGTGAATGTGCAGTAGGTCTGACAGATAGGGTCTGATGAGGTTCTGTCAATGAGGCAAAGAATGCCCCTTGGTAGCCTGTTAAGCCAAATGGCAAGCACACCTAGCATCAAATACTTTGACAACATGTACATTTGATGACTGTTGCAAAGTATTACCCTGATGTAACATGAGCAAATTTTATTAACTATAATAGAAAGCACTCCTGTCACTGTGGTGACTTGGCAACTTCAGAGTTGTAGGGCAAGAGGGACATTTTGTCAGTAGTAGTTCGGGCCAGCCATTACACAAACTGTTTGATAGACAAGTATCACTGTCAGACCCATCATCAACAGGAAGTGCAGATAAGGGGGGGGGGGGGCAGAGGGGGTGTAACTGGGATTACACCACTCACTGAGTACCAACAAAGTAATAACATTGTGTTCCACATCTACAGAACAATGGCCAGTAAAGGCAAGAGAAAATGAATTGTGACTACTGTGAAAGGCACACAGAAAACCAAATTCTTCAAGACTGAGAATAAGGTACTGCTCCATGCCTTCTTTCTCTATAGCTGATGGCTTTTTGGGCAGGAGTCTGCAACCCAAGCTTACCAAGACAATGCTATAGGTGGCCAGGATGATAGCCTTTAAGCAGTTAGCTTCAGGGCCACTTACATAGCACATGCTGCAGAAAAAAAGTTATCTGTCTGGCACAGCTAGTTAGGTCATTCCGTGGTAGGGTGCCACCAGCTGAGACAACTCAGATGAAAACAGAGGAATTTCTAGCCACTGTGAGAGGCACTAACATATGATCATCATACAATGCTGTGGTGCTGGACATAGGACCTAAGCTGCTTTGAGCACTACACATATACAGTAGTGATGTTCCCGGTACATAATAGCAGTGCTGTATCAAGATACAACTACTTTTATTTTCTCCTGTACACACTGGCCAACTTAGCAAAGCTGTTTGTTTTGGCTTAAACAGGAATATCAGAGATCCAACCTGTACAACCATCTGAACAAGGTATGGTAAATATTTGTTTTCCAGCACAAGTACTATGACATATGAGGGTATTGTTCTTTAGTGTATTTATTGGGGATTCTCTATGCAGCATCATGGTTGTAGAACTGCCACCATCTGATGTTGGGAGATGTTTTACTTTTGATGGTGATGGCTGGGATGAGCTGACATGGTGTGTGTGTGTGTCTGTGTGTGTGTGTGTGTGTGTGTGTGTGTGTGTGTGTGTGTGTGTGTGTGTGTGTGTGTGTGTGTGTGTGTGTTAGGCTATGGAGAATGTGACCACTGGATCTCTTGTGCAGACCACAGACACAGCCTCTTTGCCTGCAGACATCCAGGATTTGCATACAGCACATGGAGGACAGGTTACTGGGGATACTCGCAGTCAGGGAAGTGTGCTATTTCTTAAGGACAGTCATTAGAGTCTGCCACAAACCCTAAAGGCTGAGGATTACAGACAAAGAGGACAAGTTACTGAGGATACTCAAAAAAGACATCCACACTTGTGCTTCCTCCACCACCTGTAAAAATGATGAGAACTGTGTCCTGACCATTATGCATAGTTTCTTGGGCTGGCTATTGGATGCATAGTGTGGGTAGCCTTTGTACTGGTAAGAACAGTCTGGTGTTGGTGAAGAATGCATCCCTTTTACTGTTGTGTACATGGGTACATCCACTGGTAGTAATAATAATAATAATAATAATAATAATAATAATAATAATAATAATAATAATAATAATAATACCCATCTGTTAATCTGGTAGGCCCACTGCATGCACAGTTCCTTTTTAGGGGTGACCTGGGAGCAGTGTCTGGTTTAGTGACTTGCTCAAGGTCACAGTATGCAAATGAGGACTGAGGGGAATCAAACCATGTACAACATGAACTACAACTCACAGCCATAACCCTCTGTGTCAGATGCTATAAAATCATACAAACAAGGCCAAAGCTATGTGCAAGCCACTGCCTCTTTGCCAGTGCCAGTGTATAGTGCATCTGCCTCTGTCTAGCATGTTCACCTCTGATGCTGGCTCCTCCATCGACTCCTCATTTGACTCCACCTCTACTGCTAATGCACCGGGGGCTGCTCATTCTGCAAAAGCCATGCCTCACCCCACTGTAAAGTATGACATTGTTTAACATTGCACATACTGAGAATAATTTTGCACATGTGCTAGGTTCATACTGCAGGGCACCACCTGACAAATCTAGGTAGCAAAAGTGTGACTTGAGTAGCCCAAACACATGCTGTACAATTATCTTTTTTTTTAGAATAGGTCATTGTTGCGTCGATGGTCTGCTTCATCTTGTGGGATGATAATGGATATCATCAGTAAGGATTTGAGAACATATCTGTCATCATAAATAAGATATCCTTGGGGGAAGTGTCTACTTGCAAAACCTTTGGAACAGGTCAGTTGTGTGCAGCATGTGGGAGTCTTGATATCTACCTGGGTTGTCTGCATTACATACCACCTGGTAGTTAATGGAGTGGCAAACTTTTGGGTTCACATATCTTCTTCAAAATTCCCCAGATGGGGCTTTTATTTTAATATGAGTGCAGTCTATATCCAATAGTATCTCAGAAAGATAGACTATATTGTACTGCATAGTGTTCTGAGGACAACACATGGTCACAAGTTTCTATATGGTGTCCCTAGCCATGTGGCACCAGTCTTCTTAAAATGCACAATAACATTCATTTTAATACTGCTGTTTATTACATCTGATTACAAGGGCATTAACATATACAATAACCAGAACTGCTTCTCAGCATTCCTTGATAGCAGGATGTTTGACTCTGAATCACACAACAAAGGTTTTAATAATAAAAAGAAATCAAGACTACAATTCTTCATAATATGCTCTGTAACTACTGAGGTAACAAAGGCAAACTAGAAAGGTAAGAGACAGGCAAATATTTATCTCAATCAGAACAGTCATTGTTCAATATCTCTTTCATAATGTGTGAGATTGTGCTAGATGTGTTCTTTGATAGGCTAGGCCTTAATAGCAACAAGCATGTAGTTGGCATACTGAAACAAGGCTAGCATTTGGATGGCACTGCCAATGAGCAAGAATGAGGAAACAAAGCAACACAGTGCATCTAAGTAGAGTCCACCAAACTATGACTTTGCAAATGCATTTCTCCTAGATATAGCTCTCTAAAAGTCTGTACAATCTAGAAAAAAATAAAAGCACTCATGCTCTGTTTTAGTTAGTGTTAGTTATTAGAGGACACTTGAGTCTATTGTTCTGTGCCACACAGAAGGAAATATGAGGTTACTGCACTCATAAAATAAACGGGCTGCGGGATTTCCTGAAGATTATACACCAGTGGAACATGACATCCTATGTACTTCGCAAAAACTGTATTAAGTGATTCAGAATCTGGTGACACTTACTTTAAGAAGACCTTAATTTGACAGGAAGGAAAGGGTACAGTTAGAAGCAGTCTTAGTGACTGCGGATGATCATAACAGCAAAAGATAAACAGTATACATGGAAGGAGAGAAATATGGAAGAACTGGAAAAAAAAGATTGGGGAGCATGCGGGGACAGTAGCGGAATGAGACCAAATGCTGCTGATAGAGGATGGAAAAGGAAGCAAGATGAAAAAGCGTAATGATAGGAGAGCATATTGTGGGAAGATGTGGGAAAAAATTAGGAACTAAGAGGAAGAAGCGGCAGAGATTTAACAAGTGTCAGCCAGCATTGGACTGGAGTACAATCACATTGAGATGTCTTATTAAAAACACAAATAATGGTAGGAGCTGATAGCTGTAAAAAAGGATAGAAAAATAATGCAGGAAACAAAAATACCTTATCAAAAAGCATTGAAAATATGGATGCATGTCAAAATGTAATTTTCAAAAAATGAGTGCAATTAAAAATTTATTAACAAGTAAAAGAATGTGAGACAAAAGCGCTTAAGAAAAGATCCTGACAGATTAAATATTAAAAAGCTTCCCTAATGTGTTAGTATAATTTCTAACTAATGATACGATTATGACACTTCTGCTAACTACCTCTCTTACCAGCTATATGATATTGCTAAAGCATGCGAAATATATATAAACAGCACACAGTTAATGTCATTTTAAAGAAATTATAGAAATAAATGTGTGTAGGAAAATGATTTGAATACTTCTAGCTCAACTTGTTTGAGTCTAAAAGGCTTATGTTAATAAAACTCAACTGTCACTTCCAGTAGCTCTCATGATCTTGCAAAGTCTACTCCTTACCTCTCAGACTCCATTGGCATCCTAGTCTACACTGTATTTTCTTCTAGATATGGTGGAGTATAAATAAATCCTTTACTCTCCTGGCATATTTGTATTTGAAGAATAGTCTGTAATGTCCTTACATAAAATACAAGCTTGAAGCTTACCAGTTTCTTTAAAATGGACTGGGCCATTGGCTAGAAGATTTTAATTCCCAAAGTGGAACACACACATTTATGTTACTGTATTAATCTCTTGTTAGGATAATAAGCTATTCCAAACTTTGCTCAGTAATGCGTATATCAACATTATTACCTTTTGTGATACTACATTGCCTGACACTGCAAATTGTTAACAGGCATCTCATAACTGGCTGGGCAATCTTCTTACTTGTCTAATAAGTATCTCTAACCTACAAAATTGTGACCAGTATAACCACTGGCTTATGAGCATATTCCTAGGTTCTTCCATAAGCCTTTAAGATTCTGGTGCTTCTACACCGAAATAATACCCTTCCCTCTTAGTATCTGTACTAGTGAGCATGACTTAAAACATATCCCTCTAGCAGCTTGGAACTCTCTCTATCCTTAGATAAGAAGCATCTCTCCCTCTCTGACTTTCTGAACTGACCTGATAAAATGCATCAGTGAATTATTATTCTGGAAATGTTTTAGACTGCAGAGAATATAATACTTAACTGTTTTTTTTCTTCCTCGGCCCATTCTAATGTTGCACTTCACTCTACTTTTCTGAATATGTTTTGCTCAGCTTCAGTGTGAACAATTTTGACATTTGCAGGTTTTCCCTCTCTGAATTTTTTAGATGGCTAACTTCATGTTTTCACAAAAATTTATACAGCTTTTTTTTCCTTATTATTCTGATGGACTTTGATATCTATAAATCAGTATGACATTATAATGACCAAGCTGTCAAATATTACGTATAACAATACTTTACAATATTATATCCCTACTGCATATTTTGTAGCAAATCTTACATTGATTTGATGTCAGAAGGCTACAATAAGCATATAATGCCTGTGCTTTAAGCACATGTAACATTTTGCAAGTCATCCAACCTCTCTCATCACCATTCTGCCGGACTGCCACCTGTCCTATGCCTCCTTCAATGATTCTGTGGACTTCCTCTTCGTCAACACTTCTACAAGATTATTCAATGGATCCACCACCCAGATCCAGGGAGAAGTTCGTCTCTACAGTCTGGCATCTCTGCACTATACTCCTCAATTTCTTTCCTGCTTGAGATAACCTGTTCCTATCCTCTTGAAATCATCTTCTCCACCAATATGATGTTTCCCCTCTCCCTTGTATTTCAGGTGAGAAGAACTCTAGATTCTGTAGTATGTGATCATAACTTCTTGCATTCATTGTGTGTACCTTCCTGTTTGCTTTCCTTCATTTAGGTCCATAGGTAAGTACGAGGTTAGCTGCCCTTGTGGGCTATTTTATACTTAACCAATTTCTCTTCCAATGGTGCAAATCAAATATTGTACCTTTTTTTGGTGAGGAAAATATGTTAACCATTATACCAGCCCCCAACCCAACTCTGAATTTCTTTCAGAAACCTGAAATCATCCTGTCAGCAGAGACATGAAAAGGAGAAAGATTTCCACTGGGCAGCAGAGAAAAAAGATAAAACAGAATAATCTCTTGTTAACATTTAACAATATACATTAAATGGAGCACAGATGTGTTTGCTAGATAAGGGTCTCTCTCAAAGTATTAGTTTAAGGGTGTACACACACAACAAAGTATTAGTTTAAGGGTGTGCACACTCATGCAACCAGCATATTGTATGTTTTTTATTTTTTATATTTTTCCACTAACAGATTTGTTTGTTTTTCAATTGAATTGTACAGGTTATAGGTCACATTAAAGGAGGGACAAATTTTGAAATGATTTATTGTGGTCTCATTTTTTATATCACAAAACCTGGCATTTTAAAAGGGGTGTGTACAATTGTTATATCCACTGTATCTCCTTTTAGAATGTAATCCACATGGGCATATTTCTTGAGAAGAGAACATACATTTTCTATTAATTAATTAATACCAACATCTCTTCTACAGGTTTTTGCTTCACCCTATCACTCAATCATGTTCCCAGAAATAAAGTTTGAATACTGTGTCCTTTATCCTGTTGGTGAGTGCTCTCAGTGCCATTTCATACATTCCAAAGAAAAATGGTCCAAAGGAGATGATTCATGGTAATTCCATGTGTCATGTACATGTAACATACAAAGAATAACTGCAGATGCACACGTAATATAAAGAAATAACCATCAGGTACATATGTAATACAACAATAAACATCAGCTGAACTTGTAATATAACAATAACCAGAAACACATGTAACAATGACCAGTGACAGAACATGTAATGAACAATATCCAGTAGCTACACATGCAATATAAAAAATAGTCAGCAGCTACAATAAGTGAGCTGACAGACATCTTTCTTTCTCATATGTATATATGTGGCAGAATTAGCAGGCCACATACATTCAGTCATATTAATGGAGCCACGTTCTTTTGTTTACTACAAGATCTAGGATCCCAGTTGCATGAAGAACACAATCTCACATCAAGGGACTTGAACTTCTTGCAGCCCATATGGGCTGCCACTTACACTCAGATAATGTGTTGCAGAGTCACAAGGAGACAGTGGATCTGTCACACCTAGACAAAAACATTACTCATGCTTGAATCAGGTAAGCGTGACATTTGTGGGAAGGAAGTCATAAGGGACACAAGTTTATATTAGGATTTTAGGCAGTAAGTAATTTAGGCTTAGGAAGCAGGAGGGTTTTAAGGTTAAGGAGTGTGAAGAGAGTTTTAGGTTTATGGAGTGATTGGTGACTTTAGGCTTAAGGAAGAGAACAGAATTTTAGGTTTAGGGGGCAGAAGGATACTTTTAGGGTTAGAGAGTGATTAAAAAATTTAGGTTTAGGGAGAAAAGGGGTGTTTCATTGTTAGGGAGTGATTAGGGAATTTAGGTTTAGGAAGGAAGAAGGAGAACTTTAAGGTTAGAGAGCAATCTGAAATTTTAAGTTTAGGGAGTAGGAGGGGACTTTTAGGGTTTGTCATTGATCATTGACTTTAGATTTATGGGAGAGTTTTAGGATAAATGCTGGAAAGACAGGATTTAGATTTTGATTAGAGACTGGCTGGAACTTTTGAGACTAGACCTGGGGCGAGTGGAAGATTATGCAGTTAAGTATGGTTGGTGGTAGAAGAACTGTTTTGTTTACTAGAAGCTGATTAAAGGGAGTTGGAGAATCTGATATTTAGAGCAAATGACAGAAAGAAAGTGTGCTGGAAGCTAATAACTTATGAACACTTGTAGTAGACCCTTTCATTTCACTTGGACCAACCAGAGCCGAATCAAGCACTAAGTGACCTAGGCAGTTGCCTAGGGCACACTGGATAAGGGGGGGCACTGTACAGGGGTGCTGCCACAATATTTAATTTTTAATTAAATTATATTTCTTCTTTAGAACAGCATTCTTCTTTAAGAACACATTCTGCATCTGTGCATGAATTGATGCATTCACTCACATCAACACATATTTAAGCATTTCTGCAGCTGCTTCATTCTGTTTGCTGATATGTTTGTGTGTGTGTGTGTGTGTGTGTGTGTGTGTGTGTGTGTGTGTGTGTGTGTGTGTGTGTGTGTGTGTGTGTGTGTGTGTGTGTGTGTGTGTGTGTGTGTGTGTGTGTGTGTGTGTATAATGCCCTAGTTAGGGGTGGTAGGTTAGTTGATTAACTTACTTTCAAAACCTGTACCTTGGTTACAGGAGACAAGAGCCTGAATCTTCTGCAATAGCTACGAGACTGTTCAAGATTGTGAGTTTCAGTGCTGCGTTTTCAAGGAATGTGAGTTTCAATGCTGCATTTTCAATGACTTGTGAGTTGCAGTATCATACAGACTTCTGAGATGTGATATTTGCCTGGCATACAAGACATTCCTAGACACTGTTTTACTGAATCTTTTGACCATCTGGAAAACAAACAGCATCAGAACTACTAGATTAAAAGTCAAAAATTTTACTTGCAGCATAAATAGGACATGCCTGAGAGACAGATATGTTTTTCAGAGAATTCCCATTATCTGGAATAAGGTCTCCATCCATGTAAAACAGAGTTCCTCACTATTTCTATTTAAGGAACTTGGACCAATAGATGGGTAATTGGAGAAAAACCCTGATCTGACTCCTATGTCTCTGATGGACAGGAGAAATCAGTAAATCAACCCTTGTAAATCAAATATAAATCAAATTTGTGGGTCACATTACGGGTTGCACAGCAAATCCTTTAAGGGCCTTAGTGGATCTATGAACTATGAACCTGTTGTCAGTTTGCCAGTCATTCCCTAATACAATATTGCCAGCTTACTAATTTTTTTTTAATGTGACATAGGCAATTTATTTGTCAAGGCAGCAGGTACACTGAATTTTTAGATGATACACTGAAATGTAAAGTTGTTTGCCAGCAGCAAAATCTTCATTAGTTACAGATCTATTTAATGTGGAATTATTCACATGCATTTTATTTCTGCAGAGATTGTGCATATTGAATGATATTGGTGGATTGCAATGATAGATGTTTTACTGGCCTTTTATTGTTGAAATGTTCTGAAATTAATAGCTTTGCCATTATTGGTTCATATGTTTTGTTTCATTGCTTACCAGAAAAAAAATGTTCAAAACTACAAATTTAAAGCATGCTTTAACAAGTGGTGCTGTATTATACAAGGAATATAATTTAAAACAATCAGGAAGGTGAATCAAAGAATGCATGCATGTAAGGTCCTAAAAAATCTGTGCAAGGGGCGTATAGTTTATAAACACCCCAAAGATAAACTTAATCTGCTACTGGCCAGATATGTTTTCTTTGAATGTGGGTTTCAATGAATATGAGTTTTGAGGATAGAGAAATGTACTTTTCATGCTGTTTTCCTTGACAGGCTGCATTGTTTTGTTTAGTAAATGGCTATCAGTGTTTCAGCTATAAAATTTGAAATAAAAGTTTTAAGTTAAATCCAAACATCTGTAATCACTGAGTAATCACTGAGGAAATAAAGAAAATAGTATGTACACTGACAATTTTGAACAATGTTTATGGTAACAGGGGAGAAATAGGCTTCAACTAAACTGTTTTAGTCACGTGCAATGTTATAGGTATAATGCAAATCAGTATTGTGGATAGCTGTATGCATTTGAGAATGTAAAGGACAAAAATTAACAGTGAGTTTGATACAACTCACCAAGTAGGCCATGGGATTTATTTGGTTTTAATGACATTAAAGGTATTTTAACACCAGTGATTGTAATGGATGAGAATGGTGTGAATTTTTGTGATATTTTATAACCATTCATTTGTCAATGTATTAGGGAGCACATTCACTTTTGGTGTTAAAGTCTGTGGGTTCTATTCCCACAACTGGTAGATTGATTACTGACACTACAGTGTAGCACAAGGGGGGTGCACTCCTTAGTGTGACATCATTTGGATGAGATGTAAAATTGAGTCCCCATCTGCTTGACTTGGTGGCAGCTCAGGAGGATGTAAATGATTCCATGGAACCCTTTAAAAAGAGTCTGAGAAGTTCCCCGATGCCCTGTCCAATTGTACACTAGTAGTATAAATACCAACTCAGGTCTTCCCTTGAAAGAGGAAGCTAGCCTATTAGGATTAACCTGGTCAAAAATAAATAAATCAATGAAAAAAAATATATTTATGTTGAAAATATTCTGTCAAATATCTTTTTTCTTCCTTAATCAGCAGTAATATTACTAAAACAAACATGCAGTTGATAGCAGTTTACATTTCTCCTTTTTATCATGAAACAAAAGATGTCTGAAAATATAAAAAAATATATTTTCATAATGAAATTATATCAATTTAGATCAAACATTTAAGGGCTCAGGTTTGCCTTTATTTTGCCTTACAAATGATTTCTGCTTAAATACTATATATGTTTTAATCCAACTGACCATAAAGGCTTAAAATGCATTCCTTTTAGCATTTAACATAACACCTCAAAAAGAACTGGCCTCCAAATGCTCTGAAATAATATCTTTGATGTAATATTTAAAATTATTTTCTTGCAGACATGCAACAGGAATGGATCCTCTGTTATAGTACTTAGCATATGTCATGGGAAGGGTATGAAAACAAATATTTGATGTAAAAATAAGGGCAATAAGGAAAAACATCTTTATTGTACCTATAGGCTGTAAAAATATTATGGAACTAAGTTACTTCAGTATATCCTTCTGCCATTTGTTGACAGCTTATAGTATGCAAACTGCCTCCATTTACTTTTACCGCATGAGAAATACTTGTGAGGAATGTAGAGATCTTCTACTTTTGGAAGATAAACCCTCATCTGAAGACCACTATCTGCACCTACCAGGTTGTCAGCAGCTACAATTACTTTGCAACAGTATATCACTCTCCAAAAATAAACTGGTTTATGAGGTACTAAAGATATCTATCAACAAGTCTCAAAGACCTCAGACAGAAATCTGACACACACATTCCACTTCAGTAAAAACACCCTTCACCAGTTGCACAAAGAGTTCCATTTAACATTAACGCTGCTATGAAGGGCCAGCAAGCTGCGTGAATAAAGGCTTTCTGAGAAGTCACTTCAAATAAATATATCCTAGCTGTAGGTGACTCCATAGTGAGACATACAGATACAAGGAAAGGGAAACTGTGCATTGCTTCTCCGGTACCAGTATATGACTGGTTACTATGATGTTTAAGTCCCTTCACACCAGCTAGTCCTACAACATGGTCATTGACCATGAGGGTATAAATGACCCACCTGGTTCAACAAGGAAGGGATGACTGCAAGTTTGCGTGATGCATCCTTAGATTATATAAAGACAGACATAGTAGAGCTATACAAATATGTACCCAAAACCGGTATGCAGCTATTCTCAAGTAGCATTCTAGCTTCACCAAGAATGATGCCACAACTTAAAAAAGCAATGGCCTTCAACAATTGAATTAATTATTTGTGTCATTCCAAGGGAGTCCATTATATGTCTACATGGAAGATAATGGTTGATAGGTGTATTCACTTTGAAAGGGCTGGCCTGCCTCTCTCTCCTCAAGGCTTTTTGTTATTGTCCAAGACTTCATCCACCACTATAATGGGTTTTTAAGCAAAGTCAAACAACGCATCTACCAGCTTGTAAAACCAAATCAGGACAGTATAATACAGTGCTGATCAGTGCTGGTGGCCTAACTGCCTCTGCTTAGCCTACACAGCCTGAACTGACCCTCCTTAGAAGTTCTTGTGACCATAGAATAGTTTGACATTTGCATTACCATTGAAATACGGTTTCATTGTGATGATAGCGCTCTGCTTCTACAGGATTCATTATCTATTGCTCATTTCAACTCATTTCTGGAGGTGAACTTGCCACCATTACTGGTCTATCCATATTCCCCCAGAATTCCATGAGATCTAGACCTATACTCATCCACATGCTAATAAATGTCAGTAGATCCCATTCTGACTTCCTGCTATAATTTCAAGGTTTGTAATTATGAGTCATAGAATTATGGAACAAACAAATAAAAAATATATCTATGAAAGTATAGGAGAACAGTGAATGTCAAAAATGACTGATCTCTTTTTAAAGTTGTTTTTAGCAGGGATAAGCAAAACACTTCAAAACTACTACAAATATATACTAACTGCAAGATCCTCATACTTCAGAAAAGGGACTTCTCAGAGATACACTGATTTCAGGCTTGTGCTCTTTCACTCACTGTTCTCGAACTTGTACTAACAAGTTTGTAAATTAAGAACAGATTCCCCTGTAGCGTGTTTTACCCAATTACAGAACTGTTCCCATGACACCTGGAGCTCTCAAGGCATATCTAAACAAGCTTGATTTAGTCACCTTTGAACCAAGCACAATTATTCGTGAGAGGTTCAACTATCTAAAAACAGGAACATCTACATGACTACAAATATATATATATATATATATATATATATATATATATATATATACACTTCCAGATTTCATCACTGCAAACTACCTATACCAAATAGTGCAACATCCTAAAGGATCTAGAATGTACTGAACTTAGTTATCACAAATAAGCACTATTATGCTCCATGCCAGTACTCCACCATCTCTAGTTAACTTTGAGCACCTGTCATTGTTATTTTTCATTAGGACCTAAATGATAAATACAGAAGCCTCACCATCTTTAATGATTTCTCTAATGCAGACTTGCTGTGGCTAACTGATGACTTTATACAGTTTATGAGTCTGTTACCCTAGAGGATTCAGTGACAACACTGCTGCTTGCACTGCGATTTTTTATTCCTTCCTCAGAACCTCCATCAAGACCTTGGTCCTGATCCAGGTCCTGGTCCTGATTCAACAGCAACACTTCTCCAGGTTTAGGCACAAACCCCTTGGCTGGAAATATAGTATGGAAGAGCTGCATAGCAAGAGAAAGAAACACCTCACCATTAAGGATAAATTGAAAATCCTGCTCTTCTAAACTAAACCCAAAAGTTAAACCAAGCACTTAGTACTAATGTTAGATCTATCAAAGACTAGTTAAGAACTAAAAATTGCCACTTGTACAAAGGACAACTATAAGCCTCTTGTTAACTATGTAAGAAACGTTTTCCCAAGTACAAAGACCCAGCATTCTCTCATTATAAAAATGAAAGTCTTAAGTTCCATGTATGACACAGAATGCTTTAATGCTTTCTCTCTGTTTTCCATCTCATACAGTCTATTTGGGGCTCAGTCTGCTCAGCCTATGACGGTCTGAAATGGCTATGTCAGAGATAACTTCTTACACATGACTTCTTACTTGTACACAAGTTGATTAACACCACAAGCACCCATAGAAAGCATGTAAACTGCTTCTGCAGCATATACAAAAACTGATGGTAGGATATATACCTGCAATTCTAAGGATCATATAGTGACATTGTCATGTAGTTTTTCTGATGCACTTAATCAAAACTTGCATCACTATTAGCAATTAATGATTTCATCAGCATGATACTGTGTAATTATAAATGGCAGCTCTAGCTTTTTCAGATATTACATTACTGATAGCAATATTTTATTATGGCAATATCATTTTCTTTTAAATTAGTTTCTCAGAATAAAATACTCTTTTGCTTCAGTCATTGCAGTTAAACTACAACCTTCATATGTTTACTGTTTATAAGTCTGTTGTTAATAACCGAGACCAGCATCTCTAAAATTATGCTGTACACAAATATGTTCTGCATGACAACAAAAATAGCCTACTACTCTATGAACGGAGTTTGGCCATGTATTAATTATGTATATAACTACTGTAGGAGAAGAGAGAGAGAAATCATCAACACTAATTATATAAAAAAATCATGACATATGTAACAAATGTTAGAAACATGTCTGGCCGGAAATTAACTACTAATAAACAGAAGATTAAAAGAATATCTATATAAACTGTCCTAATCATCTATACCAACAATCCAGCTCCTAGACAGAATTAAAAGTAAAAGGATCTTTCTTCCAACAAATCAGAGTTTTGTGGAATGTACAGGGAAGTACTGAATGTTTATTCCTCAGAACTGTCTTCTGCTCTGAGCAAAGGACTGTCTTCAGTTATATCCACTAGTAAATCTGCAGAAATAAAAAAATAGCTAAATCAATTCCCAAGTGCCTTAGTTGCAATGCGGATTTAAGAAAAAAATGGCGCAGTGCAGGTATTAGAGAAGCAGAAGTTGATGAAGAATGTTATATGTGTCTGAGCTTGGTCTCAGTCGGAAGTACATTTATTTTTGCAAATGTTTTGTATACTGAAGCTTCTGTCCTAATTAAAAAAGAAATCCATGCTTCTGCAACTCAAACCATGAAGTCATTTTTATGCCTGAAATATGATTCAAAGTCAATTTGCTTAAATTGCAGAAGTTTTGTGATTCTCTAAAGACTGCACTTGGGCTTCATTTAATCATCTGGTATGTCCAATGTTGCAAATGAGTCCTTTAAAAAAATAGCTCCTTCTGCCTGCTTCTTCTGTAGCATAGTAATGGGAACAACCCTGGATACTGAAACTGGTATATTACTTAAAGATGAAAAAACTTTTGCCTCTGAGGCTCACATATATCAGAGTCAACATGAAACACACACAAAATAGCACAGGATAAGTAATAAAAACAGTTTATTTCAATCAAAAGATCAGAGAAAGCACATTCATCTGAATATCAGTTTTCTACAGACCATCACACTTTGCTTTGAACTTATTATTTCTGCAATTATCTATTTTAATTAAAAGCGCAAAAACATTGCAAGGCATCAGAAACCTTTTAATGATGTGTTTCTATAAATGCACCAATGGGAAGATGTATTCCTCTAATCTTGAACAATGACCACACAGCCAAATGTATATAAGTGATCTGGCTTGGCCTAATAATATTGTGGAGACGTTGAAAATTTTTTTATAGAAATTTTTAAAAAGACACTTTGGGGGGTGGGGCAAATAACTAAATAAGAGTGAATGAAATAATGGTGAAATTAGAATCTATTTATAGACTATCCTTTGCGATTTAAATTAGGAATAAAGAGTTCATATGAGCTTTACTGGAAAAGCTCACCCAGACTGTGCCACACCTTGCTGTGAGGGAAAGGTTAGTTTCTTATTGCTTTCTTGTATTTTGTATTGCTTTATTTTCTTCTTCTATTTTGTATAGTGTGATTTACTTTATTTACAGTGTTTTACTTGTATTTTGCTTTTAAAAGGAAAGAGACCACATCTGCGTCTCTTGTGAATCACACAGAAATGAAATTTTCCCTCACCTTCCCACCCAGGCAAAGTGATGTTTTTAAGCTCAACTGTATTTCAAGTTGCTTGTCCTTTATGTTAATTTGACCATATATCTCCCTCCCTCTCCCCTTTCACTGGCTGTTGTGAGTAATCACAAAATTATCATTTTGTGAAGTCACTGCCCTTCAGCTAATCCCACTGCATCCCATAGAATCAGAATACAAAGTGCCCACCCCCTTCTAATCTATCTTGCTCTTTTAGAATTAGTGCCCCTCCACTTATGTAGCTAAAGCTTAAATTACCCCTTCTTTCATATCTAACTCTTAGTGCACGCTGCAGCTCTTAGGATATTAACTCATTTTTCCATCTTACCTTTAAAAATCCACAACATCTACTCCAAGACCACCAGTTATTGGAAAGCCCACAATCTGCCCCTCAGTAGTCATTTTGGGATTAGTGCTTCTGTTTTACACCTGGTGAGAGAAGGAGCACAGGGACATTATTTCCTGGAGACTGCTGATCACCAGAAATAATTATAACTGCTTCATAAGTGCCAGCTTGGAATTTGTGCTTATATTTTGCTCCTTGTGAGAGAAGAAGCAGAGTGCATTGATTCCTGACTGTTCCTGGTTGGCAGAGAAAGTCTGTGCTTGACCTTCCTGATTAGTTTGGTTGCTATTCATGACATCTACCAGAAAAAAGACTACAACAAGCCTACAGACTCTTGCATCATCTGAGACAAGACTGTGGATCACAGGCTGTGGCCTGCTTCTCATCTTGGGATTGGTGCTACTGTTTTGTTTCTTGTGAGAAGAACCAAAGGAGCATTGTATCCCAGTAGAGTGAAGCTGTAGTGAGACCAGCACTAGTAGTAGCCAGGCAGCAGCCATTCAGGTGACTTCCCTCGTTCCATCATTCTTGCAAGATAAGTCGTTCTTTTCAGTAAGTACTGCTTGATTTGCTTCTAACTTCAGAATATCTGCCTAAACACTTCATCCGTAAATCATTAGGGCCTACTTATTAGTTTCCTCTCAAGTGTTTATCAGTGCCTTGCATAAACAGAGATATCTTGAGTTGACATTTTTACTTTAAAAGCATCATTGAAATTTCACCAGTACTTAGTTGCACACAGGACAACTAGTTTACAGTGAGAAGCACTGCCCTCAGAGGTATAAATTGGATACTCCTGACATTACTTTATATTTTCACCGCAACTATCTAATCAATAAAAAGAGGTTTGCTGCCATGGATATGAACTTTATCACTATCTCCATTACCAGCTTGGTGGATATGGCATCCAGAGGCAATTAATTTTCAAACAAATTGGTATGGTATGTGAGAGATGTATTTACACAATGTCAGTGGAGGCAAAGCTCTCACATAAAAGCACTCCTAATGTCAATAAGGTTGTCAGTAGTACACAAGCTGCACCCATCACACACAATTCAAAGCAGACACATAGACTCACATAGGCTGAAGCACTTAAATGTAACTGTCTTAAATCTCAAAGACCTCCGAGATGAAGACCACATAACAAACACCTTCAGCAGCCTTGAATGCACTGTTTCAAAATAACACCTACATCAACACATAATAGCCGCATTCTCATGCAGCCTGTACTTCTAAGCCCACAAGGCAAGCCACTACACAGTCCATCATTCTAGTAATTCGAAACTCCATTATGAGACAAATTAATGTCCCTCTCACCAGGATGGCTAAGGAGAAAGCCACTGTCAGTTGCTTATCAGAGGCCAGGATCCGCAATATTATGCATGCACTGTGGTCATTGGACTACAGTTACCAGTTTGACTCAGTCATATTCCATGTGGTATAAATGACCTGAGACATAACTGCCTATTCTACATGAACAGAGACATTATGGAGCTCTCAAGATATGTGTCCTGGGCTGGTATGAGTCTAGCAATGAGGAACATTTTACCCTCTCCAAGGATGACACCGCAATATGAACAAATGTTGACTGACATTAATAATTGGTTTACTTTCTGGTGTCATTTTAAGGGGATGCAATATTTGTCAGCATGGAATGAGATGTTCAGCAGACCATACAGCTTTACCAGGGATGGTCTGTACTCTCCCGTCTAGGCTTTCAAATATTGGCTAAAACATTATCCTCCCACATGGTGCATTTTTTAGGCAATGCCCAACTGAAAGTACTTCCAACATACCAAATCAAAAGCAAGAAAATCTAAAGGTGTTACTGGTCAATGCTAGGAGTCTAAACAAAAAACACTACTCCCTAGAAGCTCTCTTCACCCTAGAGAATGCTGACATCTGAGTGTTCAATGAGACATCATTTAAAGCCGCTGATAGCATACCCACAGTGCAAGATTATAATGTCTTCCACACATTTAGATCAGCTTCTACACGGACCAGGACTAAAGGTGGAGGTGTCTCAATTTACACCAAAAATAAATATACCTCAAGGTTGGTCAAACAGGACAATGCACATGAGCTTCTCTGCGTTCAAATCACAACAGGAAAAATCCAATACCACTCCCTTGTAAGCTGTAGGTCCTCCTGTATGACACAGGAAACCCATACTATGTATTTAAACTTACTGGAAACACCCAATATCATATTCATGGGCAACATTAATTCCCCACTATTAACTGGGAATCATATACAACACCAAATGTACAGGCACAGAGATTCCTGGATTTAGTAAACACAAACTGCCTGGACCAGATTGTCAACACACCAACCAGGGGTGCAATCATACTGGATCTGGTTCTCACTGATAATGGAGTGCTGCATACCCCCTAATGTAATATCTTCCCTGGTATGGTCAGACCACAAAATGGTCTCCTTTGAAGTAAAAATAAAACCTGGATCCACATCTAACCCTGGGATATTCAGGAACTATTCTGAGGCTAACTTTCTACTATTAGTGATGACTATGCAAAATTTCAAGCCCTCATAAACCATAAGGACAATGTTTCCAACACAAAACTGCTGACAGCAACCCTGTAGTAGCATGTTAATACCTGAATAGAGGCAGTTGTACACATCAGTAAGAATTACAGAACTAACTCAAAAAAACAAGCTACCCTACTGAAATCACAACATAAATAGGCTGTATAACAGAAGGAAGAAAATGATGGCAAAAATTAGGAGATGAAGCATCCAGCAGGATAAGCACTCTCATTGAACTAAACAAACAACTCAGAGGACAAATAAATATACAAAAGCCACATTTCAGATAAATGTGACCTCCCCAGGCCAAGGACAACCGCAAGGCATACCTTAGCTATGTCTGCAACATCAAAGGCAATGTACAATTGTGTGCAGAGCTCATTGTAAATGGAGGCACCTATACTGAGCCAGAAGATATAGCAAATCTAATGGCTAACAAAGTCAGCCCCAACTTTCCCCCTCTTTTTCTCTCATCCTTTCTGCAGGAAATACCATCAAATATAACTCCTCCTGCTATCACAAGGGAACAGGTCCTTAATGCTCACTCTAAGGTCAAGAACACTGCATCACTGGGCCCAAACAATATCCCAGCATGCCTTCCAAATAACATGAAACATGACCTATCAGGCTGTCTGGAATTGCTATTTAACTGTATCATCCAAACAGGCTTTGTGCGCCATGAATGGGAACAGCAATAGTCATGCCTCTGCACAGAGGCAGGCCATCTACAGACCCTGGACACTACAGATCCATAAGTCTTACTAGTCTAATATGCAGAGCCATGACAAGAATTATCATGGAAATGATCAATAATGACATAGGAAACCTCCAGACACAGGACCCACTCAATATTTTTTCATCAAGGGCAGGTCATGCCTACTCAACTTGGTGGGCTTTTTTGAGTAGGTCACCAAAAAATGGATGGGACAAAATGGTTCACGTTGCCTACCTTGACCTGGCCAAGGCATTTGACACAATCCCTCACTCAGGCATTGCTGACAAACTTAAGAGGTTACAAACCAGCCAGAAAACAGCACACAAACGTCCAATCACAAAAATAATAGCCACACTATACAGCCCGAAGGTCACCAGTTTATTGTTAGGTACAAACCCTTTTATCACCTGGTGGATAGCTAGCCAGATCACAGAAAGGACCCGGGAAGTTAGAATTTTGCAGTCCACCTCTACTAAGAGACTGATCACAAGTGGAGTCCCTTAGGGATCGGTCCAGGAACCACTCCTTTTTGGTATTTACTTTTCTGAAATCAAGACCAGTATTAATGGCATCTGGCTGAGTAAATTTGCAGATGATTGCAAATTAGGACTGTTATTGAATCACCCACCAACACAAATGCTCTCCAAGAAGGGCTGTCACAAAATAACAACTGGTGTCAGTGTCGGGTCTATATTATCTGAACGAAAGTTCAAAATAATCGCTGTAAACAGTGAAAATGCTGGACATTGAATCCTGTATTGTGGGAGGCTGTGCCTCCCACCCCTCCGCTAATTATATATACCAACTCTGAGATCGCACTACAGTGAGGAAAGGGCAAATTTCCCGATTGTCATTGTACCGCAATCTCACATAACACACATCGAAGTCCGGCATTTTCACTGTTTACAGCAATCGATATTTTGAACTTTTGTTCAAATAATATAGACCCGTCAGTGCCATGGACTAAAACTAAATGCCAAGAAATGCATAATAGTATCCTTTATGAAGTCATCCACCCCAGTTATCTATCATATTGACAACACACCCCTAAGAGTGGACTCAGTTGTCAGGGACTTGGGTTGGGGACTTACATAGACAGTAATCTAGCCTTTGAATATGAAGTATTTATAGTAGTGAGGAGATCATTGTATGTTGTGTAACTTATAAACAGAAGTATGGCATCTGGGTCCAAAGAAGTCATTGTTCCACTGTATTCAACATTCATCAGACCTATCACTGAGTACAATGCCCCCTTTGGTATGCACCTAACCAGGCATATGCAACAACTGGAGCATCCACAGAGGTTCCTCACTAAAAGAATGCAGGGTGTAAGCAACATGTCTAATACAGACAGCCTCAGGACTCTAGCCCTGTATTCTATCTCCTACAGGCTATTGATGTAAGATCTATGCTTGACATACAAGGCAGGGTTAGACATCACTCTGATCTACCTCCTGCATATCCACAAAAAAATAAAAACAGCACCAGAATTACCCATTCTAAAGACTTAAACCTTGAATTTGATATAAATAGCACCTGCTAGAGAGACAGGTATGTATCCCAGAGACTACCCTGTCTCTGTAAGAGGTTCCCCATCCATGTGAGTCAGAGTTCCTCCCCAACCAAATTCAAGTGCAACTTGGACAGCTGGTTGAGGAACAGGAAATTCATCCCTGGCTTGGCACCTGTGTCTCTAATGGACAAAGGCAGCCTGTAAATGGTTCATCTCCCAGACCCCTGCTCATAAATGTTTCACCTCCCTAGTGCTTGCTTACACTTATCAAGGGTTCCAGAACTTGTCAGAGATTTAGGCTGCATGGCTGGGCTTAAAAAGACCATCATGGTTGTCGCAAACACCTATGAACCTATGACCATATGACTGGTTATTAAAGGGCTCAGCTGAGGCATTCTTAAGTACTACAGTGCCACTGTATAAAGGGTAACAGAGAAAGGCTCAGCAATCATGATGAGATCTAAATGTTGTGGTAGAATTCTGGAGAGTGTGTACGCTTTAAGAGAGGTGGGCACAGGCATGCACAAATTCATTGGGAGCTATTGGCTAAAGTTGGATGGAGTGTGATCTAGACATGTGACCACAAAAACACACAGGTTTTCCCATTAACCCAGTCATCAGTAAGTACTCCCCAACACTACCTGTGAGCTTCTTACCTTTAGCCAGATAACATAACCCTGATCCCTCAGAAAGACTGCTAAATACAAAAAACTTGCTTAGTGTGTTCCTCTATCAAGACCCCACTACATCTCAAGTAAGCTAGCTGCTTCCACCCTTTTTTGGGTAGGCATTCAGTGTATACCCTTCTCTCCTCAAATGACCACCCTTCTCCTACAACCTGTTTCTGATTACTGACTCTTTCTGTGATTATCCTCACAAGATGTTATTTTTAATTATGATCTCCTGAGCTGTAACCTCCAGTAACCTGTTATATTGTCAAACTTTCCACCAGTCCAGATGAACACCTTCCAACCCAGACTACAATGATCACCACTATGATTTCTACCTTCATCATATGTACTGGTCCCATCTAGGTGGTTCTTTAGGATTACTACCATTTCAGATGTCCAGAATGTGACATTTTTTACTAAAATGTACGTTTTGCTGGACAAAACATATCAACAACCAGAACAAATAACAGGACTTCACATTGTAACTAAAATATAAGCTCAGTCTTGTATAATATGAGCTATTTCTGTTGTTTTGTATCATATTAAGGTACTTCACATCCAAAATATTTGCGTTATACATCTGTTAAAATAAACTTATAAAAAATCTTTCATCTTCAAGTCTCAGGGCTTCTGCCATTTTTGTGTGTGTTTTTCTTTTTCTTTTTCTTTTTTAATTTTGGTTTCCACAGGACTAAACTGCTGAAACAGAGACTGTCATAGGATCATAGGAGGTTACTAGGCTAATGACCCTAGGGCCCTTACAAGTCTAGCCAAAATTTTCCCTTATTTCCATGATTAGCACCTATCACCTCTGTCCAAGAGGGACATAGATGGAACCCCTGAGGTGAATTTACGGTTACCCATACAATTGTCCAGATTGTGTTGGAAGAGGGCCAATTATGTGCTCTGCTTGACATGAAACAGAAGTTTGTTCCAAAGGTGTGGTAACCTCTGGAAGACAAATCTGTCCCTCTAGCAGGTTCTATTAATGTCATATACCATTTTAAGGCCATTAAAGCTAGTAATCCATGTACCATTTGACTAACAGATATGCAGCATTAACAATATAGCAGGGTCAAAGACTGCTTTATATGCAAGGCAGAGATCACCTCTGAGCAATCTGTATGAAACAGAATAAAGTGACAGTGATTTCAGACAGACCTCATAGGAGAGATTTTGAATACCTTACATTTTCCTTGTGAGGAACCTCTGTAGTTTCCGCAGTTGCTGCAGGTGCTTGGAAAGGTACATACCAAAAGGGGAATTGTACTACTCAATTATTGACCTGATGAGGAAAGAGTACAGGGAGGTTATAACTTCTTTTTTTCTGGAGGCAATGTCCTTACTTATGAGATGAGCAATACAGAATGCCCTTCTTACCACTGTGGAGATATGGTGATCAAAAGTAAGGTTGCTGTCAACCTGTGTGCCCAGGTCTCTCACGTGCATACATAGGGTATTGTTACTGATGCAGTAGTTAGCAGGAATATCACTCTTATAGAAAGGGAATGCTAATACATTTTTTTTGCATTGAGTATAAGGCCATGACTTTAGCACCAGTCATTTGTTTGTGTAAAACCCTCTTGTAGGCTGCTAACACCATTTAGAGATTCTATGATTGCTCCCAGTTTGCAGTCCTCAGCAAACATTGTTAAGTCAAGGTAGGCTTTGTGCACATATTTCCCCTCATCAAGGGCCTTGGTGTCTGTCTCAAAGAAGTCCACCAGGTTTAACAGGCATGATTTCCCTTTGGCAAATACAAATTGAGTAGGGTCAAGTATTTGGAGGTTACCAATTTCTTTGTTGACAAGTTCATTGATGATTCTCTTCATGGCCTTGCAGATAAGGCTAGTCAGGCTAATAGGTCTATACTTCCCAGAGTCAGTGGAAGCACCACCTTTGTGGAAGAGGATAACACTGGCCTTTTTCCATTCAGCTGGGACAAAGCCAGTGCTTAGACTATGATTGAAAAGAGTACCCATTGGCATTGCTAATTCTTGTTTGAGCCTATGGTTGCTGCAGCCTGGGATGTTATCAGGTCTCATGGATGCTGTGTTTTTGACCTTAGAGAGGGCATTCACAACATGTTCTTTAGAGATACAGGGTAGAGGACAGGCAATAGTGATGTCTTGGGGTAAGTGTGGTGGAGAAGGTGGAGTGAAATTTTCACAGATCCTGTCGGCTAGCAGTTTAGCAATGTCCACAGGCTCAGTATATGTGGTATCATTAACTACCAGTTCAGCACAAATCTGAGCCTTTCCTTTTTGGCTACACATGATGTGACAAAAGGAGATACTGCCAACACAGCTATATGGAATTTTGTAAATAATTATATGTTATTGCTGAATATCGAAATAATTTATATAACATAATCACACCAGAAATGTGGAAGAAACAGCAAAAGTCCAAATAAAACTCCACAGATTTACTACAGACAGTTAAGCGTTTTTGTCCCCAAGTGGGACTTCTTCAGAATTGCCATTATTAAAACACAAACCATTTAAATAGATCTCAGACTAATCATATGACATTCAATAAAGCAATTAGTTTAATAAAACAATAAAACTCTTAAGATTTTGTACATAGAACCTAGTCCTTAAACTAAAACACAAATGCATAAGAGTATAAGAACAGATGTATATGACCCTGAATGATATATGGATTCATATTAGAGCAACAGCCCCCTAATTTATTAAATATTAAATGTATGTTTGCGTAACACCAAGTTTAAAAATATATATAAATAATATCTATTATAAAAAAAAACTATTAAACATATATACTTTTTTAACTTAAATAGTTTTATCTGGAGTTTTGCTGTTTCTTCCACATTTCTAGTGTGCTTATTAGCTGGACTCTTGTTTGTGTGGTTTTTGATTTATATAAGATGCTTGTGTTACAAATGTATTAGAAGTGTATGTCATGTGCATATCAAACTGATTGTACAGATGTGTGTGTTGAAAAGCTATTTGCAGAGTGCTGTTTGAAACATACCACAGTGTACCCTAAAGGAAGAGATCAGAAATGTACATGCACTATTGTAATTGTTTAAATGTATATATTTTAACAGTGGAAACTGGAATACAGGAGGTTAACTTCAGTCCAGCAAACTTCAGAAAAATAACTGAAATTAAATTAATTTATGAATAGGTTATAAAAATGGTATCTTTCAGTTTTCAATGCAGTAAGAGACACGATATCTGTACTAGAAAATTTCTGTATTGTCTTTAGGGTGAACTAATTACTAGTCTTGAAATTTGAAGGAATGCAATTGTTTTATGAATTCCACCATCTGCCAGAGATCTGAGCAGAAGCACTTGTCTGTATATTTTTACAGGTAGATGATAAATACTGCCAGCTTCATTAATGGTTGTTTTGGGAACTAGGAGTCAGATGACAAAAAGTGATGTCATTCTGCAAGCTATCCCAGCAGTAATATTTTAGATATTATTTTGAGAAGTCTCTTAGTGAGACAAGGCATTCTACATTATGCCTTAGACCGGACAACAACTAGAAGATCCATTCATCACATCTGTCTTGCTCTATTAGTAAGTTCTTAGGGTATAGTTGTTCTCTTACAGTAGATTCATTCAGGAATATAGTGAAGCTTAGTTGAAATATTTTCTTTATTTATTTGAGACTGTCCTGCAATGTTGTTTTAAATATTTCCTGTGGTTTTGAAGTCTGGTGTCACTGTGAATATATATATATATATATATTTAGTATTGTCTTCTTCTTTTATTATTTATTATTAAATATATTTAAACCTTTCATTGTAGCTGATTTGTGTAGAGATATTTAAGTTTTAAGAGTACTTGCATATTTATTTGGTGATGCTGTGTGGACCACTCCTAATAGCGTTGCTCTTGGTCAAACTACCATTTGTATTAATATTACACAGTAAAGGCCTTAAAATAGCTGATAAGGGGTTCTGGTGGCAATGATAACTACCTTGTAGTTTGGGCAGAAGGGGGCATATAGCTACTAAACTTGTGTCAGCCTTTGTGGACAACTGCCATTAACAGGCTTTATAATTGGAGGAAGAAATTGCCATCTAAGAGCAAGAGGGAGTGAGACCCAAACTAGAAACATGCTCTACTCCACTTAAACAAGCAAATAAGACTCCTTGTGAAGTTCTCCAAAGCTAACATATCCAAATTAGCTTCCTCAACTAAGGACAACCATAAGGCGTGCTTTAGTTGCATCTGTGATGTCCCTCCACTGGACCAGTAATCAAGGAGCTTCAATTGTCACTACTGGCAACAGTGGGGAATGTTCACTGGGAGGATAACAGGTACACACACAGTATTTTCAGATGCAGCTTTTTGCATCAAGTGCAATTTCCCTTAAGAGTACACAGAGAACTCAGGCTGGTTTATCCTTCTTTCTCCAGATCCCCAATAAGACTCTCCACTGGGACAGCTATAGAGTTGAGTCCTTAGCTAGGGTTCAAAGCCAAGTCCTCCAACAGTCTCTCTGTCCAATCAGTGCTTCATGTCCCTGCCTAAGTATCTGATGCACACACACTCTTGGAGGACTTCACAAGGAGTCTTATTTACTTGTTTAAGCTGAAGAGGGCATATTTCTAGTTTGGGTCTCACTCCATCTTGCTCTTAGATAGCAATTTCTTCCTCTAATTATAAAGCCTATTAATGACAGTTGTCCACAGACAGGTTTGGTCTTCCTTGAGGAGCTTGTTTTGGTCCTATCAGGTACAGCTGCATCAGTGCAGTTGTCCAAGTGTTTGTATAAAACATTTGTGTAGAACACAGCATAGTTGCCAGTTCCATCTGAGGGCAGAGGTGCAGTGAAGGTATTTATACCATCCTGTAAGAGGTTATAATCTGTGTCGGAGAAGTTTTTTAGTTTAGTTTGTGCTACAAGGGGAGGGGTCAGGTGTGATAGTAACTTCAAATTACACTGATTTGTGGTCAGATCTCACCAGAGAAGACCTCACAATGGGGGTGCTACAGTGGTCGCCCATACTGGTAAACACCAGATCCAGGATGTTGGCACCCTTTGTGGAGGTGTCAACTAGCTGTTTGAGGCCAATGAAGAAGAGGAACCTTTGGGCAAGTGAGTTTCCACATGAGTAATTTCCCCAGTCAATGGATGGGTAGTTAAAGTAACTCAAAACCATGGCGTTTGGCTTCATCGTGATAGAATCAAGTTGATCCAAATAGGCAGAGTGGGTGTCCTGATTCATGGTGGGGGTCCTGTAGTTGGCAATGACTTGAATAGGTGTCCTACCAAAAGTTAATTGCACCTGAAGTATCTCCAGGGAATAATACTGTTTAACCAATCTGGAGGTGTATTTATCTTTAATGAATATAGAAACAATGTCTCCTTTAATTTTCATGCCTTCAGTTTGTGGTCTGAACATGTGGAAGGAGGTGTAGCCCATATGGCTGGGGTGCTTTCCACAGCCTTGAATCAGGTCTATGTGACTGCGCAAATGCCTATGCCTTCCAAGGTGAGGATTGCTTCCAATGAATGCAGTTTTGTGTTAAGACTCCTAGAGTTTAGTAGCAAAACCTTGAGGTTGTTTCTAGATGGAGTTCTTACATCGGAAATGTTTTTCTTGAGACATTGCCTAAAATAGGGCACTATGGGGGTGGCAAGAGCCTGGGCCAGTAGCCAATCCCATGGGTGACAGATAAAGACCATCTCTAGCAAAGCATTGAGGTCTGTCGATCATGTCATCTCAAGCTGACAGTTATTGTATCCCTTTGGAATGACACCAGAAACTAAGCCAATTATTGAAGTCAGTCATTTTCTGTTTCTATTGAGGCATCATCCTAGGTGAAGATAAAATGCTGTTTAAGGCTAGGGACATACCAGCCTAAGACACATAGTCCGATAGCTCCTACTTACAGATGGACAGATGGTAACTCTAGAGTCCCTTTAACAGTTCAACAAGCAACATTTGTAAATTTTCTGCAAAGAATTTCTGTTGGGCCACAATACTGAAGGGTCCTCCTCACAGCTTAAATCTCCATAGGTTCTGATAGACCCCCTGCACTGCACTCCACCTTGCTCACTGGGATTGGGCCAAATCCAGAAAATAGCATCTTCACATCTTCACACTGGTGTGATCTTTTTCTAGACACATCTACTTAAATCACGATTCATATCAGAAAATAGAGAGACTCTCTACTTATATTGAATTGATGATCCTAAGAAAGAGGGGAAATGTCATTTCTACAGCTAGTGAAGTCTGCTTTGTTGGCATGAAAACATATAGAGAACTATAACAATACATATGGTGTGTCTGTGCATTCAGAAGCCAACAAGCTGGAACACCTGCATGCCCTTAATGGGTAATCTGCATATAACCTATGATGCCTTCATCAAGGCATGTTAGCAGCAATCTGCTATGAAATCAAATTTGCCAAACAGCCTTTGTTTCTTATTAGAAAGGACTAGGTGGTCTGCTCCGAGCACTGGGTTTTCTGCAGTAGAATTTTCCAATAATGTGTTGGTATCTCCTTTTTCATTCATTCTGGGCACAACTGGGGGGGGTTACAATCCTTTCTAGCTAAGCTTTCCAATCAATGTTATGAACAAATGTAGAAATGTAACCATTAGAATCAAAAGAAGTTGGGAGAGTGGCCTAATGGTTAAGGTGTTTGCCTTACAAACACAAGGTGCAGGGTTCAAGTCTCACAAGGGATAATTGGCTAGGCTTAAAATGGCTTTCAAGGGCAGTTAGCCTAGTACTAATCTATGAACTAACCTATGAACCTAAGTGCTTACAAATGGAAATGCTATAACTAAGCTGTGCATGAGCAACACAAAGTAATAGATTCTGCTGTAAGAAAGATGTGCCAGTGCTAGAAAGTATTGAGCACTGACAAGGAATCTCTTGCATATGGCAGGAATCTAAAAATGGTGCTGCAACAAAGGACTGGCATTTCTTCAACAAATGTAAACCAATGGAGTCAAAATGAATGCATCTGAGGCTATTGCTGGCTTACTGCGGGTATACATTCTAATTTAGAGACTCAAGTTTTGACCATTTACAAAAGCGACAGACTGTCCTCCACCCATATTAAAAATGACATCATGACTGGTCGACAACACACATAATCAACTCTCAAAGTCAGTGACAAAAAGACTGGTGTATGCTTTTCCATTTACTACTAGGACTGCTCCATTTATAAGTAGTTTTTATTATTGAAGATGTTGTTGTGTCTTTCGGCTTTTCCAGGTTAGGGGTCGCCACAGCGGAACTCCGGTCCACTAATGATATTACTGAAGATGTAATTGTTATTATTCTTGTTTTTATTATGTTTGTTGTTGTTGATGGTGGGCTCACAGATTCTTTGTTTGGCATGGATTCTTAAAAAATTACATATAGATCATTTCTTGATAGATTGATTCACAAACACTTCTAGACAGAGCCCTTCATTATAAATGTTTCAAGTGTATCAAACTGCCAGTACTGTTTTACTGCCTTATTCTTAAAAATGATTGAGGAAAATAAGGAGTCACTTAAGCTGACATTTTAAGTAAGCACAGTACTATAATTCTGTAAAATTCATTGTTCCCCAAATAATAAGTGCAGGATAGTTTATCTATGACTGCTTAGAATATTTATTCAAGTTACTAGTCAAGGTGTGAGACTGCGGTAGTGGTGCTGTGGTAGCGTTGTCGCCTCATAGCAAGATGTCCCGTTTAATTCTCAGCTAGAGCGTCTTCTGTGTGGAGGCATATGTGCCTTTGCTGAAGGTTGTGCATCAGGGCTGGTAACCCGGTACGTAAAAATCCACTACCAGTCATTAGCGGACCGGAGTTCCACTGTGGCGACCCCTAACCGGGAAAAAGCCGAAAGACACAAACAAACAAATTATATAATGACCCTCCATTAATATTCCAAAATGTGCACACTGATTGGTCAGCATGCACGTTGTAAATCGATTTATACTAATGGCAAAAAGTCCGGTCGCCCAGACTTTTTCCATTAGTATAAGTCTTTTTTAAAACACTGTCTCACTATGTCAAACTCCTTTAACATAGCAACACAGTGTGTAAAAAGCAACGGAGATCTTGCTTTCTCTGTTGCTTTTTTTCAAAACTATCTCACTATGTTAAATGGGTTTAACATAGTGAGACAGCTTTAAAATAAGCAATGGAGATTCTCCGTTGCTTATTTTAAAGCTGTCTCACTATGTTAAACCCATGTAACATAGCAAAACAGTAAAAAGCAATGGAGATCTTGCTTTCTCCATTGCTTTTGCCCACAGCTCTAATGTACTGCATAGGCATATGCATGGGCAGTACATCAGAACTGCCACAGAATACCAGACAGATGTGGAACGGCAGCAAGGAGGCATTATACAATGCCATTATTTAAGAAAAGTAATTATTTTTTTTCTTAAATAATGTCATTGTATAATAGCAATAACCCACTTCTGGGTGTGGGTAATGCTGGATTTACCCATGGTTGGCTTTATTTGGTTCCTCGGGCTTCGCCCTCGTGACCAAACCATGCCAACCGTGGGTAAATCCAGCATTACCCACACCCAGGCGTGGGTTACTGTATACTAGTCAAGGTGTAATAAAAAGGTTTCCAGACTAGAAACAGTTGTAGAAAACTATTGGCGACTACACTATTTTTTTCTAACCCACTTAGAGCAATGCATTCCTAACATAGTCAGTGGGTACTGCCTGTTATCACTTCTAGTCAGGCATTTATCATTGCTGTAAACCAGAGGCACATGCAAGAAACTATTCACTTCCAATACAAGACTGAGAGAGGTAAAAGCTCATATCATTCTTAGTAATTGCTAGTATGCAATACTCTTTTTGCAGCTTTCCTAAAATGCTTTTTAAATAGATCATGTTTTTATCTTAGTAATGACATATCTGCCATTACATTTATTTATTTATTTATTTATTTATTTATTTATTTTATTTTTTAATTTTCAGTTTGGTTTGTTTGAATGATTTTTGATCAACTTTTTTCTTGATTTATTTTGGCAAAATCCTATGATTCTCACAACATGCAAAAGACCAGAGATGATAAAGTTATTTTTTTCAGCAAATGCTATAAATTCAAGTGATAGATTACTAAGACAGAGTAACAGTGCAGTCGCTCACTGAATAGCTGCTATGGTTAATTTAATCAGGTTTTAGAACATTTTGCAAAATTACGAATCTGCAAAACAATATTTTCTGCATGGATATTGCCACTCCCAAGTCCCTCACGTAGAGAGCAGTATCTATTACACCCACCTCATTTCTGTCACTAACTCTCAGGCTACTCTATCTTGGGGTGGGGTAGTTTTTCCACAGCCATAGCTTCAGATTATAAGAACATGCATATGTACATGAGTAAACATATTTGCAAGTGTATGCACCCCCCACAAGCACACAGAGGAAAATAGGAAGCATAGTTTTCTACTCTTAGCTACAAGCATTAATCAGCCAGCATAAAAGTTTTGGAAAAACCCTACCGCTACTGAAGTGAGGGCAAGTAAACCTCATTTTGACAGGATGACTGACCTCTTATTTATACTGTGTAGAAATGGGATAAGAATGCTTCTGTAAAACAGTTGCATACTAGTGAGTTAAAGAAGAGGGTTTATCAATGTTCTATAATGCTGTTGTATACCATATTATTCATCATAATACTGTTTAATGAGAAGGTAGGTTAGGTATGTTCAAATGATAATGTAAATATAAACTGGACAAATAATTGTATACATTCTATTATGAAGATAGTCTCCTAGTGGAAATCCCAAAGTCAGGATTTTGAAGATCCCTGACATAGTGACCAGGGATTGTCATGTATATTAGTACATGGTAGTGATTCAGCATCTTGCCTGTCACTATCAGAACACATTTACAAATCTAACCTCGTACAGCTGTATTTGAGATAAATGCATAGCAACCAAAGAAGTTAATATTTTGTACAGATTTCCTTAAAAACTGAAACCGAGTCTGGAAGAATCCTGTGTAATACAGACTTAATTACAGCTTTTAAGGATCACATAAGCATTAACATGCATGGGTAATATGCACTAAATATCCCTTGTGCACATTTCAGAACACACTGCAGTGAGGTTGAAATCGGGCTCAACAAACCTCTGTCGTCCGTCCCCAAAGTACAGCACTTAAACAGAAGGTTCTTTTGTAGTCAGGCTTCATGGCTGAATATCTGAGCAACTTTAGGGTATTTATTTCCACTAACTAGACTAGACAACAGGGTGTCATGTCATAACAACAGAACAAACAAAACCGGTTCTGAACCACCTTGCATGGTAATATTTCTCAGTTGCAAAGATGATGGAAAATTCTTCCTACAAAAACCCTTGTGTACAGGCAGTGATGCAGGTTCTTTAATTCAGCTTGCCTAAGAAAATTCTAGATCACTGTCTGTGAAAAATGGGACAAATTTGTGTTAACATGCATATGAATTTCAGAACACGGCAAAAGATGAGAGATGCTAAAACTGCTGGTCCGAAGTAAAACATTTCAATGAAGCACAATAAGCCATCACTCATTAATTAACTCTGCCACAAACAAATTGCAAACTAAGACTTCCTTAGCACTTAAAATCCTTTATTGAGTACTCTGCTATTGTTTGTTATAAAAACAAGCCACATAAAAGCCAGTCAGTAATTATTCCCTCATCCAGGTCAGCAAATGGAAACATAATTTCCCAATCACAAAACAGGCATTATTACAAAGTGCATTAAGAACAAAACAAGGAAGATTGCAACTCAAGGTTACATAATATCTAAATTCTATAAATACAGGCTGTGCCTTTGCCTGCATATATAGTTATTTAACAGACATATTGTTTCATCTGTAATTTCTTTAAATGCCAGTCATTTTAATTTCATTCATATCAAACATATGTAAAAAAGGAGAGGAGAAGTATATACTCCTTTTGTAAATAAAATAAAAGATAAATAAATAGATATATAGAAAGGCATACTTTCATAAATAAGATGCACTTCACATTTCTCAAGCAGATTGTGATCCATCATGTACCATCAACCACAATCCTTCCTATGAAACTCACCTCAGCAAACCTCAGGAATCATTTACAACTTGGGGCCTACAGGTGGGAGGTGCAAGTAATTGTCTCCTCACACCTTGTGTTTTGCTGGATAGTGACTGGCATTCCTTGTGGTGATCAGTCAATTACAATCCACCTGACAGAAGGGACTAATAAGATAAGTATAGATATTGTACAAAAGAGTGGTGGCTTGACTGATTGCCCAACAGATAAGGAAAATAGACCATGATAGGGAATTTTGTCTGAGCCAGTGCTAAATTTTACGGTTTGTGTAATATTTGCCTAAGAAAGAACATTTTCTCCATGGCAGGATGAGTAGAGTAATGTTGATTTGCATTTTAAATTCAGATACTGGGGCTTCAGGAGTATGAACTGATACCCTGCTCCTTTATGAAGGCCAAAGCAATTCTAGCATGGCAAAAGTTGTTTGGTAGAACTCATATGAGCCAGAAATACATTTGTCTAGTAGCATTGCTAAAAGACAACTGATTAGGAAGTGGGAGTCCAGTAAGTAAGTTTGTATTTGCAAGTGGAAGTCTTGTAATGTAAAACTTGAGGGGTGTCTGTCCAAGAGATTCCAGTTAAAATTATTTGGGGAGATACTTTGTATAAAAATGTTTTATATTTGCAATGGGTTCACTGATGGGCACAGTTTCAAAAGACTGTTAATACTGAGAGAGATAAAGTGTATGTCTGTTAACTACCACTGCTAACATGAGTAAAGATCTTACTGCGAGCATCCTGTTTTGTTAACCATTCACATTTTGTTTATATTTTGCTGGTCAGCTCATTTTGTGAGGCATGAATAAAAGCCTAGTCTTTTGTGAGATCTTGGATGAGGTCACTACTAGAAAATTTCACATCTGATGAATACAGTGAGCAGTTTCACTTTATTGCCTACCAGTTCCACCTATCATTGCCAAACAGAGATTTTCCCTGTGGACTGGTGATTGAACCAAGTAGTGTGGATTTCATGAGCTGGTGCAGGGGTGCTGTTCTTCTTAAGAATACATGACAATTACTGCTGAACTACATTTACAGATGATTGCTACTACTAGTGAGGGGATAGTGGCAATAGCAAAGTCCATGGAGCAACCGAGAGCCATGTTCATGCTTAATTCTCTTATTATTTTAGAAGCCATGTAAGCTGACCTGGTAACATTTGAAAGAATAGTTGGTTTTGATGGCTGATATCATTCTAGTTGAGCTTGGATTCTGGAAACACATATCATGGGAGGGCCACTCACTGCTTGCCTTGACACTCCTAACTAGACTATAGTGATTCTGATAAAGTAAAGAAATGTTGCTAGCATGAGCAGGGGTCACCAGAGAAAGCCAAGCTCTCAAATTTCATAAGTAGACCTTCTCTAGAGCAAAACAGTAAGGGCACATTTATTTGAGTTGATGTACAATGAAATTTGAGTTAAATTCCAAGGTATGAACAGCAAAGAAACAATTATGGAAATTCTGATAATAGCTAGATTAAAAATGGGTTTTGCTAGTGGTCATTAAGAACTGGGTGTGACAAGTAGATTCTGGAGAGAGGACATTATGCAATGAGAATGCGTACAAATAAACATTTTTAAAAGAACTGAGAAATAGGGAAATAAAAGGAGCCATGTCTTGTACAGTCTGATCTTGGTGTGTTAAGGGAGAGATATTGAAAAGGAGGAAGCTAAATTACAGATTCTTTTGCAGACTCCTGAGGAGGCCATTTGACTCTGCTTGACTGATTATTTTAGTAAAAGCACAATACATCTGAAAAAAAAAGAAGAATGCACCATAATGACCTGGAGTAACCAGAGAGGATCTGGAGGACACCAAGTTATGGATAAATCTGTCTAAGAAGTTAGCCCACACCCTCGTAATACAGAGACACCCAACAGAAGTCCCAAAAGCACAGAGTACACAAAGCAAGGCTAAATCCACAGGCAGAGATAAAGGTAAAGGGTAGTGAAGAAACATAAAGTGAGAGTAAAGATTCTGGTAAAGGGGAGATTTGATGAGAGACTTCTAGGACATTTAAGTAAGCTGCCTTTCTTGTGGAGGAATAGGACATGAAGGTTCCTATACCCACCAGGTACAGGCCTTATACTGCCAGATACATAAAGGGAAAAGAGGCTCAGAGTCTGCCCAGCTTCCAGTTAGGGCAGTTCTGCTTCAAAATGACTAAGTAGTGGGATAACATGTGAAATCATGCTGAAGAAAACATAAAGGGAGTGCCTTGTTCAGTAAGAACCTCTATATAAATGCCCTATCTGGAAAATAAAAGCACCAGCTCCCGGGTAGCAGTCTTAACATTAGGATTGTTTGATGGCATTGCTTCTGGACATGTAGTAACTTAGTCTATTTTGTACTGATAACCATTGATAAGCTTTACTAGTAGCCTCATGATCCATAGCAATATGTTCAAACGTTACCTTTATCAGAGGCTTAAGACAAAGATTTACGATTAAATGACTTTTATATCCAACACAGGTGCAGTTTTCTAGCATTCTGGACATCATAGCTTTTTTATAATTGTTTTCGTTATGCCTTGCCAGTAAAATATGTGTTTTCCCATCCTAGGTGACCTTCCAACACATGACTATGGACAAACTTCATTACTAGTGTCCTACTAGTGTCCTATAAAGATTTGTCACTGGCAACTGATGAATAATGTCTTTCTTTAGTTTAAATAAAATGGTAAAATAGGGAAAGAAGTAATGGGGTTATCCTATTCATTACCTTCTCCTAGAACCTTGGATACATTTTCTGTTTTGCCCAACTCTTTATCTTTCCATTGTGTGTTTTTGACCTCTGTGCGACTTATTTGTAAATTCAATAACTTATGGCTTCTTTCTTCATAAAGCCAGCAACTCTATCATCAAAGTAAATAGGCAACTAAGAAAGGTTAATTAGTTCAAACAAAGCCAACTTTAAGCAAATGTAGCCTCCCAGGTGAAAGATAACCATAAGGCCTTCTATAGTTATGTCAGAAAACTTAAGTGCAGCACACAGCAATGTGCTGAACTGGGGGTTAATGATGCCACATTCACCAAGCATGGTGATATAGCAAAGCTGTTAATGGACAAATTCAGTTCCAAATTTAACCCCCCTCTCTCCCCAACCACCCCCTCAAAAATATGCTCAAACATAACCAACAATATCTAGGGAGCATGTACTGGCTGCACTCACTAAAGCCAAGAACTTGGCCTCAGTGGACTCAGACAGCATCCCAAGGTGCCACCCGAGTAGTCCAAAATATGATTTATCAGGATACCTGGAGTCATTATTTAATCATCATCATCAACCCCCTTTTTCCCATTTTCTACTTGGGGTCGGGGCATTGTGTTAACTCTCACCATTTCTCTCGATGCAATGCTGCATTCCTGCTTTCTTTGAATCCTCATGCCTGACTGTTGCAGATCTTCTCTCACACAATTCAGACACTTCTTTGCTGGAAGTCCTCATTCCTGTCTGTCCCAAATCTTCTTCACCAGATCGTCTTCTGCTTTTCTGCACATGTGCCTGAATTACCATAATCTCTTCTCTTTGATCTTTTCTGTAATTGGATATACTTTTGCTTCTGCTCTTATGTCCTCATTTCTTCATCTGTCCCACAGTATAAATCCTACCCACCCATCTCAGGCACTTAATTTCCATCACATCTAGTTTCCTCATATTTCCTCGTATTTACTGCCCAGGTTTCTGTATCATACAGTAGAACTGGTCACACCACTGTCTTGTACACCTTACTTTTCATCTTCTTGGCATTTTTCTGTCATACACTACACCTTGCACTCTAAACCATTTGGCGGCAGCCTCTCTGATTCTAGCTTAGACCTCATCATTCAGACTTCCCTTCTCCTCAACCACTTCTTCCAGATACTTGAAGCTATTAACCTATTCTACTATCTTCCATCCAGGCTCAGTTCTTAACTCCTTCTGATTTCCATTTTGCTGACATTATCATTGTCTTATCTGTACTTAGTTTCATCCCAAGTGCCTTCATTTTTGCATTTCATTTCCCTATCCTTTGCTGAAGTTCTTGCTCAGAGTCTGCCTGTAATGCCTCATCATCTACATACAGCAACTTTGTTGATTTGTCCCTTCCAACCTGTTTGCTAATGTAGTCCATTGCCAGTATGATAGCAGAGGGCTTAGAGTTGAACACTGATGTACAGCCATTCCCACTTGGAACCCATCTGTGAGACGAAAAACTGTACTTGAGTCACTTGGTCCTTGTACATAGCCTGCACTAATTCTACCAATGTTTCCTGGACTTTGAATCACTGCAGTACTGCCCAAATCAGCTTTCTTGGGACCTTGTCTTATGCTTTCTCCAAGTCTAGCAATGTCCAGTTGGGCTTTTTCCTCATCTCTAACTTCTTCTCGACTGTCTCACTGCAAATATTGGGTCAGTTGTGCTACATCTTAATCTAAATCCAAACTGTTCATCTCCCATCTTCTTTCTACTACTCTGCTTATCCATTTATCACTCACCTCTCCAGAACTTTTATGCAATATGGCAGGAGTTTGATATCCCTGTACTGCCCACAGTTGTGGATGTCCCCTTTGTTCTTGTACACTGGCAAGAGTATGCATATTCTCCAGTCATCTGGGATATTTCTTTCTTTTCACACTGCTATGAGTACCCACTAGGGCCATTTCTCCTCTATCTCACCCAGCATCTTCATCATATCTGCTGTGATCTCATCTGATCCTGCTGCTTTCTCTGACTTCATTTTCCTTAGTGCTTCTCTCATTGTAGACTGTGTCTGGGGCAGTACATCTTCTGTGTTTTTTTTTTCATTTAGAAACTGCTAGAAGTACTCCTTCCATCTGCCTTTGATGTCCTGGGGACTGGTGAGCAGGTTGTTGCTGGCCTCCCTTATGAAGGTTGTCTGGCTATTTTCTTTGCCTTGTAGCCTGATATAGTTTCTTTGTGCTACATACTGAGTCACTGTCCAGAAGCTGGTGGAGTGCCTCTGATGCCCTATTCTTTGCTATTGCAACTCCTTTCTTAGCTTCTTTGGTAGCCAACCAGTATTCCTTCCAAACCTGGTCCATCTTTTCGATCTCCACTTTTTCCTGCACTTATTTTATGCTTTTGATGACATCCTGAACTTCTGCATTCCACCACCTTATGTACACTATTTCCATACCTAGCTCACAAATATCTTTTCTGTAGTCCTCACACTTGTTGTTTTAAGGTGCTGCCTTTCTTCTTACACTCCACCTATTTCCAGCTCTTGTTGAGGTGCTAGAACCTTGAGAAATTCCTTGAACTGTTGTACTTTCTCTCCATTCAACTTCCAGGTCTTCAGCCTGGTCTGCGTTGACCTTAGAGCCTTCTCTGACCACTGCTTGCAACTTATTGTGTCAACCAGTGGTTTATGCTTTGGGCTGACTGTTTCACTTGGAATGTCTTTGCAATCACTGATTCTACCCTAGTGCCTTTTTCTTACTAGGAGGAAGTCTACCTGAGTTGCATGTTGGCCATTCTTGTATGTGATGCTATCACTATCTCTGTTTCTGAACTGTATGTCCACTACTATCAAGCTATTTGCCAGACAGAAGTCTAGAATGGCATCTACTTCTTTTTTTCTGTTGCCCTACCCATGTGGACCCAGGCAGTCCTTGTATCCTGTTCTGTCTGTCCTGATATGTGCATTCAAGTCTCCCATTTTCAACACCAATTCATGTTGTTCCTTCTTTATCTATTAGGTCCCACAACTGCTGCATGAATGCATGCTTTTCCTCACTGTCACAACCCTGCTGTGGGTCATAGCCTGAGATTATGAATAGTGCCCTATCATTACACTCGAGTCCAATTGCCATGAGTCTGTCACTAATTCTGATGACATCCCTTACTGCCTTCTGAAGCCTCTCTCTCAACACAATTCCAAAACCATTTCTAGCCTGTCCTCCTCCTGAGTAGTAAACTGTGGATCTCAAGCTAAGTGGCTTTGTTGCACTGCCTTTCCATCTTGTCTCTTGGATAGATGTCCAACCTCCTCCATATCATCATATAATCTACATCTAGTCTGCATCCTGGTATTATTTAACCATAGTTTTAAAACAGGCTTTATACCATGTGAATTTAGGACTGAGACAGTAATCCCTCTTCATATAGTAGGACCTTCAACAGATCCTGGAAACTACAGAACAATTAGTCTGCCTAGTCTTATTTTCAAAGCCATCGAAATAATTATCATGGAAATTATCAACAAGGTCATAGGAGACCTCCAGACACTGGATCCAGTCCAGTTTAGCATTGTCAAAGGAGTAGCATGCTTACTCAGTCTTCTTTGGGAAGGTCACTAAGGCAATGAATGAGGGGAAAACAGTGCATACTGCCTGACTAGATTTGGATAAAACATTGGATACAATAGCCCACTTCAGCATTGTCAACAAACTTAAGGAACAATGTATAAACCCCTTTATAACACACTGCATAGCTCTTTGCCTCACAGAAAGGCCCCATTAGGTTAAAATCTGTGAGGCCCACTCCTGCTTGGCATCTAATTCTCAGATATTAAAGCCAATGTCAAAGGCCTTTGGCTAAACAAGTTTGCAGATGATTGCAAACTGGGGATAGTCATTGAATCCCCCCAAGATAAGAATATTCTTCAGTAAGGTCTAATACAGACAAATGGTTGGTGCCAAAGCTGTGGCTTAAAACTCAAGATCAAGAAATTAATTTTAGTGCCTTTTATGATGTCTACCACCCTGGGTAACCATGTCTTCCATAAAAACCCTTAAAAGTTGATTCACTAGTCAAAGATCTGGAACTCAAGCAGATAATAACCTAACCTTCAACCAACGTGTGTCCAAGGTGGTAACAAAGTCCTTCTATATTGCTCAACTTATAAGCAAGGACATGGCATCTAGGTCTAGAGAATCATCATAACACTGTACTCAGTCCTCATCAGACACTTCATAGAGTATAATTCCCCATTTGGTATGTACTTGAGTAGACACATGCAGCAAATGGAATGTCAACAAAGGTTCCTTTCAAAAAGAATACAGGAAGTAAACACAATGTCCTACACTGATCACCTCAAGGTCCTGAATCTTTACTCTGTTTCAGACTTCTGAGAAGTGATCTTTGTTTGGAATACAAGACATCCCTGGACCCTGTTTTGATGAACCTGTTGTATATCCGCAAAACAAATAGTATCAAAACTACTAGATGAAAATACCTACATTTTTCTTGTGACAAAAATGGATCATGCTGGAAAGACTGATACATTTTTCAGAGAATTCACATTGTCTGGAACAGGCTTGTCATCCATGTGAAGCAGAGTTCTTCCATATTCCGTTTAAGTGCAACTTGGCCAAATGGATGATTAATCAGAAATTCACCCCTGCTCTGGTTCCTATGTCTCTGATGGACACAGGCAGTCAGCAAATCATGTATATAAATTAAATTAGCTGGTCACATTTGGGTTGCATGGCTAGGTTTATAAGGGTCCTAGTAGTTGTTAATTTAGTATGAGCCTATGAACTTATCAAACTATGAATAATACTAATGCTAATACTAATAGTCATTTAAACCAGGGGATATCCCTGTATTTAATCCCTATCACCAGGAAAGTTCCTTGAACTCCAGTTTTATATCCCTAATGTATCTTCTGCAATTCTTTCTACTTTTTCTAAAACTGAACATATTTTTTGAAAACTGCACAAATTTATGCATACTTACTTAAAACATTTGTGAGGTCCATTTTACATATGCTGCAAACATGCTCATAAATTCTTCACTAAGACATCTGTTTTTTAAAAATAAAATGCATAACAGGATGCATACCAGGCTAAATATCTGACTCCTTGACCCACACAGTTCATGTGGTCAAATATACCCTCAGATTTACTATTCTTCAATGCAAGACTAGCTTAGTGCTGCACAGAAGTAACCATTTAGGAGCAGGACGGCAGCACGCCATGCATATTAATAAAGGCGCACTGCCTGAGCTCCTAATCTTACATGGAGCATGTAAGAGTGCAGGGGGTGTCTGAGAGCAGAGCTCTCAGAATATACACACCCTGCAATGAAGAACAGTAGAAAGCCCTAAAAGAATGAGCAAGACCACTCATAGGTGTCCGTGTACCCCCAGCAACATCCCCCCACATGTGCAAGAGCAATAGTAAACACAAACAATATAAAGATACTTTTTTTTTATGTAACAGATTAAATTTAACTGTAGGTGCGTGGGTTTGCCCATCGCTTAGCTACAGTTAATGCAGCTTAAATGATAGAAGAGGATAAAAAGGAAGATATATGCAAATGAAGCAGTATAGCAATAGTGTAGTATGCAGAGCATTAGCCTTAGGAGTAGACATTCCCGGTTCGAGTCCCACTGCAGCATATTCCATTTTCCATGTCAAATCACATTATGACCAATATTTTTTAGTTGCATAACCTACTAAATAACATATATTTGTGAACTGGAGTACTGCACTAAATGCAGATGTGAGGTGGAAGTGTCATAATGTTGCAAAGTCCACAGATAATCACAGGAATCAGGGATACAAATGGAAGGTAAAATGTGTAAAGAATGATAACTCCATACACCTTCCAAATCCCCCACCTTCCCAAGAACCATTGGACATCACTGTCTAAATTTGTGCAGTGGTAAACGGGAGTAAGCACTAGTAAGCAAGCGTAAGCACTATTAAGCAGTAGTAAGTGGGATTAAACATATGTAAGCACTAGTAAGAGAGTTTAAGCCCATTTGCGTGGGGGTAAGAAATGCGCACACAGGTTATGCAATATTGAAGCTAACTCTCTGTTAGCATCATTAACCGGAGGTTAGTAGTGCTTACCTCGAGTAAACCTGTGCAAACCCACTTACAAGTGCTTAAAAATGCCTTAATCACTCTGTATCCAACAGCCCTTGTTCTTCCAGGCAACAAAATAAACAGCCTTTCAGGTGTCAAATCCAGGACCCTATACACTATAGTCACAGTAGTTAACCACCAAGCCATCACAGCAGTACATAAGAATGAGGTATCAATAAACAAATCCTCACTATAGTAAAATCAAACTGAACATGTGAAAGGAATCAGTATACAGTCATATGTTCTATAACCTACTACATAACATAAATATGTGAACTGGAATACAGAAGTAAGCCCAGATGTGAGGTGTAATTTTAATAGAGTGTTGACGTCCCCTATTAAACATAAGGACCCCATACAGTGTACGTACACATGAATCATGAATATCAGACATATATATAAGATGTAATGAATCATAAATCAATGCCAAAAAGCAAATATAATGCAAAGTAAATATTAAGCAACGCTAAGCATTGCACAGGCGAACTAAATTGGTGTAAGCAAAGTGTAGGCCAGCTAACTCAATTTACCCAGTGGTATACCTCTTTAAACAATGTCAACCTTAGGAAAGCAGGTTTGCCCATAGCTTAGACTTTTCAAAACTGGCCAATCATGGCAAAGTGCAGGAATTTGGCCCTACTTAAACCCAACAGGCAGGAATACATCTCATAACTGGTTGTAGCGTCCCCTTGCAGGCACCATATCAGAAAGGGGGAGAGGGAGTGTGCTTTCGGGCACAGAGCTGGGGCATCCAGGAGTCCAGAGTCATGGCAGGACTTCTTGTCAATGACCATGAGCAGAGACTGCTGCAGGGCCAGTACCAGGGTTCTCAATATAAGGCAGAAGCCTGGGACTGTCTCATCTGTGACCTCCTGCATACCCCAAACTGGGGAGCAGGTCAGGCATCACTATGCCACCCTGAAGCGGCATAAGGGAGATCTCTTGGATCAGTGGCTCCAAGAGGCTAGGACGGCAGGGGTTTCCCAGTTGTGTGTAAGTATCACGCCACTACCTGTTTAATAAATGCCAGCTCATGTATATTATGGATAGGTATGGCTAAATATTCCTCTTATGTCCTTCATAGCGGCAAGTGAGCGGGCTGCAAACCAGGAGGCCAATGGATGTCGTCTGCAGAGGTTGAAACACGAGGCAGGTTAGTAATACTCTTGCATGTACTGTCATAGGAAATAAATCTAAAAGCATTAGTAAGTTAATTTCCAGTATAAAACCTGTATTGTTTAAGGCAAGTGCTGCATACACCAGAGAATATGGCAGGAAGAGTCTCATATAGTTTGTATGTAAATAAAAGCATAATAGCCTGACAATAAAGGTCTAACTGCTGGACTGCACGTGTATACTCTGGGATCATATGGCAATGTAGATTTGCAATCACTTAATAGTACTGTTGATTAAGCACTGTTACCCACACTGTGCAACATAAATAGAATGTGTAGGAATGTCTGTATATGATTGGTATAATCCCCAGAGGTCATTTAGTATAACTGAGAGAGACATAGACAGAAAACAGTGAAAAGACAGACAACAAAATCCGAATAGCACATGCAACTGATACGTGAACTGTTGTACATTTAGCACACACAGCCATGGTTCAAATCCTGGGAGTAGTAGTAACCTACATACAGAATCATACCCACAACTGTACAGATATGTCCAGAATGTCCAGTAAATTTGCCCATATCTGCTGCCTGTCACTCTGCCCCCCCCCCTGGAAATCAGTGGGATGTTCCCAGACATATAGGCAGCAAACAAGAAATACAACAGATTGTCACACATCTATAAAAACAAACCTGTCACTCTAGCAACTCCCCAAACTGTTATGAGAATAATAAGCCAACTATGTCCTATCTACACGCCCATGTTGTCAAGCTGTGCTCAGAGTGTGTACAGTAACAGAGTGAGATGTATGTGCATAATACTAATGTGAAATCTGGTACTTTGGCAACATTCAGGTAGTGCTAACAAACATTGCTCCTACAGGTACGTCAGATAGGAACACTGTGCCAAAAAATAAAAGCTTGATACCCTGTACTGGTACTGTTTACACTGGTATTGTATGGAATTGTGAGTGTTGTAGTTGCTCTGAATTATAAGATATCACTGATCACTGTCACCCACACTGTGCTACATAATATAACGGTGTAGGAAATCCTGCATAAGAGTGTTGTAAGTCATTAAAGGTTGAAGAAGGCAATAGTCTACATATGTTCCGGTTCACCTGCATGTGGTCAAGACATGGCCAGAGTCTGTGCAAAAAAGAGAAGGACAGGTATGTGCACAACATCAACATGGAATCTGGGAGTATGTGTAGAGACAGTTTGTGTTAACAAACAATTCCTCCACAGGTATACCAGGTAAGAGGTGTATACTGCATGTAAAACCAGTTCATGTATAAAGATGTCGACAGCCATATCACTGTCCAAACTAAGGCAATAGGGTAGTGTAGTAATACTTGTAAGGTACAGATAACAGCACTGACTAGGAAAGTAATGCGAACTGTAGGAATATAGTTGTTAATTGACATCTTTCTCCTCCCTCCCACCATATCTCCAACAATACACTAAATACCCACCTCAACTGGTACATGATGACTCCACTGTTATGTTGGGACATTTGTCCTATTGGTTAATAATTATTTAAATCTGTTTCTATGCATGTACTATGTTGAAATACCCCAACATTTGTAGCATGGTGCCATCAATGTACCTGCATGCTGTTGTTATTACCACTGTGGTCCCATATATGCATGTGTTCTGTTTGTTATGCAACTGTTCCATATCTGGTGTCTGGGTTAATGGAATATCTATGCATGCTGTTATACTTAACCCTGGAATATGTTGACTATTACTAACCCACATATGTTAATATACACCATAAGCATCATAGCACGTATGGGAATGCAGGTCCCAGTGGAGCCATGTGTCCCACCTCAGCTGGCCGTGGCACTGGCCACCAGCACATCTGGGGCCCAACCCGGGCCCTCCACATCTGTTGGTCTTGCACCACCTTCGGGTGGAACTGCCTCAGGGGATGGGGCTCACCCCCCCCGGGACCGGGCACAGACTGGAAGCTGTCACCTGTTGCCAGGTCCGGGTCGTGGTGCGTAGAGAGCTCAATCAGCAGTTTGGAGATCTTCTACACCAGCTCAAGGGCTGCATGTCACGACTAGAGGGTCGGCCTGGCTCTCTGACTCAGCCCCCAGCACAGTCACCTTCAGGGCTGTGAAGGTGATTGGTGACTGCCCTTGGGTGAGTATCTCAGTCCCACTGTTTCCACTAGGGGCTCATGAGCTTCCGATTTCCCAACACCACTCCCCATCAAGGTGTCTACCCCCCACATGTGTCATATACCGTCCCTGTATGCGTCTTGTTTGTCTCATCTGTTAACCTACCCAACCTACCTCCCCAAACATACATACTATCCCTCCCCAACATCCCACTTTCACCTAAAAAAAAAAAGGGGCAATCTGTTCCCAAAAAAAATCTCGCCCCATACATAGCTGTCCATTTTGCACACGTGTCCACTGGACACATGTAATCTGGTCTAATTGGCATCACAACATATTATTGTTGTCCTCACCCCTCTCTCAGGGGTATGTGTGTCCAAATCTACCTCCAAATTCAGTGTATATGCACAGCTGTTGCTGTAGAAGAAATGGGCAGCTACGGACCTTCCCTACACCCTCCTGCAAATCCCTAGCTATTTTCCCACTGTCTTTCCCTTTTTGTTTCCCTTTTTCACCACTTTCCTATTAACCCTTTTTTCTTTTCTTTTAAAGAGATTAGTGCGGGGGTAAGCGAGAGTAAGCACTTTTAAGCAGCAGTAAGCGGGTTTAAGCTTGTTTGCGTGGGGGTAAGCAATACCTACACAGGTTAAGCAATTTAGAAGCTAACCGAGTATAAGAAATTTTAACAAGAGGTTAGCAGTGCTTACCTCTGCACAAACCTGTGCAAACCCACTTACAACTGCTTAAAGGTGCCTTAATCACTCTGTATCCAATGGGCCTTATTCTGCCCAGCAACAAAATAAATAGCCTTTGCAATGCTCAAACCAGGTCCCTGCATACCATAGCTAAAGTGATTTACCTCTAAGCCATGTCAGATCCTCATAACTCTAATGTTTTCACAAACATATCATCCAGCCAAGTTATTCAACAGTGCAGGAACTTTATTTCAACATGTAGATGCATGTGTGTGTGTATGTACATATATAGATATATATATATATATATATATATATATATATATATATTAATATCTAAATAGATATAACATATCTACATATGTGTATATATATATATATATATATATATATATATATATATATATATATATATAAATATATATATATATATATATATATATATATATATATATATATATATATATATATATATATATATATATATATATATATATATATATATATATATATATATATATATATATATATATATATATATATATATATATATATATATATATATATATATATATATGTAAGCATAAATATATATCTATATAGGCATATGCAGACATACATCTATAGATATAAAAGGGAACATAACAAAAACATATATGTCCACATGCACCGTTAATGGGGTTGAGGGGGCCCAAACAACATACATCTTGTATGTATAGATACCCCCCCCACACAGCCAAACACATCTGCCCTGCAATACAATACCAACTGTTGCAGATCCCATAACCAGGACCTGACACAACATGGGCACATCCCACCTGTATGATGTCAGGCTTTTATCAGTAACATATCATGCAGTACAGTCTGGCTACCATAGGGAATGTACAATGTGGAAGCAATCAACATTCCTAGGATACATATACACAGCTACATATATATATATATATATATATATATAAATAACTACACATACACACAGAGATATGTATAGGACGATAGCGGAACAGCCACTATGCCTACAGTTGCCATCTTACAACTGGACACTGTATGAGCCACTCATACAAATGACAATTGTTGCCTGCAACATATACCCACAGAGAGGTCAAAGCATATAACACCACACCCAGGTTTGCATACATGGGAAAGCTTTATTTTTATTTTATTTTATTTTTATTTATTTAACATTTGTTGACCGGGAATGTCTGACTAGGTTCCACAGAGCCTGTTTTCAGTGGAGGCCCGGGGAGAAATGTTCCAGATTTTTGTGTACTATTGCAGTTGTGTATGCCATGTCATATAGCTGTTTAGACACTGACATACATATAAACAGAGTAGTGCAACTGTGAAACAGTTATAGTAATACAGTAGTCTTTAAAGGTTTACATACGTTGCTGTCCAGGCAGAAGCCTTCAAGTAGAACAAAAGTAAAGACAGACTGGGCCACAGGATATTTATTATTTATTTATTTTATTTTACATTTGTTGACTGGGCTAGTCTAACTGGATACATGTCCATTTTCAGTAGAGGACCGGGGAGATAAGCTCCAAGATAGGACAATGAAATTAACACAATAACAACTAGGAAACATGAGACAAATAAATCCTATTAACAGTACCTATTACAGGTTATCACAGTAAAATTTACAGTGCAGAATACAGGCATAACATAGGATGCTAATACAATCAAGGTATTCTAGAGATAGATAGTATAATAGATTAAATAGGAAGGAGTTGCTGTTAATGAGTAGACGGGGTAGGAAGAACAATGTATTTAGAGACACATAGACTAGTCAGGTTTTGAACAGGGGCATAACCAGTGAGTTTTGAGGAACACTTTCAATTTGTTTTTAAACAGGATAGTGAGGGAAGTGTGGAGAGTTCAATATTAGAAAAAAGGTAGTCACCAGCCTTGTTGTTTGGTTTAGTGGTATGTACTAGAAGTTTCTGAGAAGACCTTAAGGATTCCAGGTTTTTATAGGGAGTGATTAGTGTGGAAAGAATAGGAGTTTTGGAAGGTTTGTAAAGAGTGTTGTGGGCTATAGTTAGTTGATGGAATTTAATCAGATTTTGTAGTTTAAGCCATCCCAGTTGCTTTAAATTAATGCAGTGATGGGTTCTGAATGGGTTGCCTGTTGCAAATCTGGCAATGTTATTGTAAGACATTTCCAATTTGCTAAGATTATTTTTAGATAGGTTAGTAAAAATAGGTGAGGCATAAAGAAGAGAAGAGATTAGATGACTGTGTGCTATTGTGGTTCTAACTGAAGGTAGGAGGAAGGATTTTATCCTATAGAGAGTGCCTAGCTTTTTGTTGACAGTTTTTATAGTATTGTTAATATGGGTATCGAAGTTCAGATTATTGTCAATGGTGACACCTAATAGTTTGGTGGTTGGTTCAGGGGATATAATAGTTTTATTGGTAGAGTTAACTGAGAAATCCAATGGGGGGGACTTCTTAGTAGGAGAGAAAAGGAGGAGTTTAGTCTTTTTGGGGTTTAGGAGAAGTCAGCTATGTGTGAAACATTGCTCAACTATGTTAAATACTTGTTGGATAAGAGAGAGAAGTTCAGAAGCAGAGGGGGCTGAGCATATCAGTGTAGAGTCATCTGCATATTGTATGCATGTAGCTTGGGGGATGGCAAGGTGAAGGTCATTAATGAATATGGAAAAAAGTAGGGGTCCAAGGATGGACCCTTGGGGGCACCCAGGTTGATGGGCAGGTGAGTAGAGAGAGAGACTTGTGCCAAAGTACAGCCTGCTGTCTTTTATCAAGGTAGGACTGGAACCACTTTATGGAGGATGAATCTAGTGACAGGGAGTTCAGTATTTTGATAAGAATTTGGTGATTTACCATGTCAAAAGCTTTAGACAGGTCAATAATTAGGGCTGAAGAGAGTTTGTTTAGATTGTGGTTTTTGTTGATACAATCTGTGAAAGAAAGAAGGGCAGTAGTAGTGCTATGTGATGGTCTGAAACCATGTTGACAGTTGGCTAGTAAATTATTTTGTGTTAGATGGTTGAGTAATTGTCTGTGAATGCATTTTTCCATGATCTTTGCCAGAGGTGAGAAGAGGGCAATGAGGCGGTAATTGGAGAGTTCAATGGATTGTCCTCCTTTGTGGATGGGGGATAATATGGGAAATTTTCCATAAACTGGGGATATAACTTTCAGTAGTAGTTCTATTGATCAGGATAGAAATGGGATAGGCAATAGCTTTGGCAGATTGTTGTAGGAATTCAGCAGGTAGTTGGTCTGCTGAGGATGAGCATGGTTTCAGTTTCTGTAGAAGGGTTAGAATATATGATGTTGGAATGGGTTGAAAATGAAAAGTAGGGGGTGAGGATGATTTATTGGAAGGTAGAGTGAAGTTGTTAGGTGATAGTTGACTAGATAGTGTTTGTATAACATCAGTAAAAAAGGTATTAAAAACATTAGCTATATGCATTGTTTTTTTGTGTTCAGTGTTTTGAGGGTTTGGAGTAGTGGATTGCCCTGGATGGAGTAGTTGGTTGATACTAGACCAAAATTTCTGCGTCTTGTTTTGACTAGCTTGTTGGGATTGCAGGTAGTAGTTTTTTTTTTGTCAGATATTATAGCTTTCTTAGTTTCATTTCTTAGTTGTCTAAATATTTGTTGGTCTATAGGGTTTTTTGTTTTCCTCCATTTTGCCCAGTGTTTGTTTCTAAAATGTATTTTATGTTTGGTTTCTTTAGAGAGCCATGGAGCATGTTTGGTTTTAGTTCTAATTAGTCTGGTTGGGGCATGGTGGTTGAAGATGGCAAGGAAGTTAGAGTTAAAGTAACTAATGGCTTCATCTAAAGGAAGGTGTTGTAAGGGTGACCAGTTGCATGCTCTTAGTTCCATCTGGAAAAGTTCAGGGTTAAAGTACTTTTTAGACCTGATGTTTTTAACAGATGTTGGGGAGGGAAAGTTGATTTTATGTCTGATGATATAGGTAAGAGAGTGGTCACTTAAATCATCAGGGAGGGTTCCTGAGTCATAAATGTGAGGATTATGGTTAATAAGAATCCAGTCTAATAAGCTAGATTTCTTGTTAGATTTATTTATCCTGGTAGGGGAGGTAATGGTTTGGGAATACCCATATAGGTTAATATGGTTTGTGGGGAGGCTGCTGCAGAAGCAGGTCCAGTCAATATTTGTGTCGCCTAGGATAATGGTTATTTGAGGCAGGTTTTGGGAAAGCCAGCAAAGTATATTTTCCAAGGTCACTGTGTTATTACCAGGAGGTAGATATATACAGATAATATAGATGGATTTGGAATTGTTAAGAAGAAGTTTAGAGATAAGACTTTCTGCATTGGAGTCTAAAGGTGGTTTACAGTTATGAGTGGTTAATTGTAAGCTAGATTTATATAGGATAGCAACCCCTCCACCTTTCCTGGATGTTCGGTCTAGTCTCCGGATATTATATCCAGGTGGGATGATTTCATTGTCTTTGGTTGCAGGTTTTAACCAAGTTTCTGTTAAGCAGAGAATATCAAAGGAATAGATTTCAGTTAGAGCTTGGAGTTGAGTTACTTTATTGTTTATACTGCATATATTAAGATGAACAATTAAAAGGGAGTTTGTGGTTTGGGTAGGGCTTGGGTAGGTGATTCTTTGAGGTTGAGGAGAGAGATAGGAGTTGTTGGGGGGCCTGTGTTAGGGTGGATGTCACCATCCTTTAAAGAGAGTAGTAGGCTTAGATAGTATGGGTTGGGGAATCTGCTGTATAGAGATAGACATTTTTGGGGTTTAGATTGTTGTATTTTGTGTGTAGTGTTCTATGATATTTAGGAAGTATGTAGTTAGATGAGGATGTTATGTTAGCATGAATAAAATGGAAAGGTGAGTTTGGAGAGTTGGCTTCTTTTTTGGGGTAGTTTTGGTTTGGGTCTAGTGGGTTTTCAAATGAGGTGAATAGATGGGTGAGGATGAAAGAAGGCAGTAGTGAGAGTGGGAATAAGAGTGTGAAAAAGGACGGGATGGATTGTTTATTCATTATATGAATTGATATAGGTTCTTTGTAGGTAGAAGATAGAAATGTATTGGGAAGAGATGAGAGAGTGAGTAGAGTGTGGTGTGATAGGAGGAGAATGGTGAGAGGTTAGTATTACTGGAGATGGGTAACAGGAGATTGTTTAGGAGAAAAGATAGTGGGAAGAGTGTCTTTGAAGAGGAAATGGTAAGATCACGAGGTATGATTAGAGAGTAATGGGAAGAGGAAGGGGTGTGGTTAGAGAGTAACGGGAAGAGGAAGAGGTGTGGTTAGTAAGTATAAAGGTAGGACCCCTGGGGGTGGGTGGGAATGGGGGTAGGGGAGGAGCGGAGTGAGCCCGAAGGGTGAACGGAGCAGGTAGAAACAGATACTGGAGCAGTTAATGAAAAACAATCAGCTAGGCTACGTCTAGTGGTAGAATGGAATAGAATAGGGGCTAGAAGGTGTCTGTAGTCTGTAGATATGAAGGGGAAAAGAAAAAAGAGAGAGAGGACTAGAGAGGTGTCTGTGGACAGTAGAAATGAAGGAAAAAACAAAAGAGACAGCTAAATAGCACTTCTGGGACTACTGAAGTTAAGAACTGAGGTAAGGAGTTGATCATGAGAAAAAAGGGTAAGAGTAGAAAATGTCTGGAATTAGGGTGCCATCTAGTGGGCAATTCAAGTATTGCAGGCTTGATTGAGAGGGAGTAAAAATGGTAGACTACAGTTGTAAAGTGAGAAAAAAAAAGAAAGACAAGAGGGGTGTCTATACAGGTAGGAGGGGTGAGATAGTGAAGGTAATGTAGAAGGGGAAGCAAAGGCTGTTGGCTGTCCTAGCTCAGGCCTGGGTATAACATTTATATTTTTGGTACAGTCAATAGAAAGTCTTTCTTGTTGGAATTATTCAGCAGACATACTTTACTGTTTTCCTTGAAAGGGGATTGTAGGATTGTTTTGCATTGAGGTGACCCACCAATATTTGGAGAGGGTACTTAGCTTTCTGCTGACTAGCACTAGAAGCCCAGGATGAGTATAGTAATTTTAGGAGGCAAGAGAGACAAGATACAGGATAAGAGACATAGATAACAAAGCAAGGTAGAACTTCTCAACGTAACAGTAATCAAACCCTGACTCAATTATTGCAGTATCCAATGTACATTTCTAAAAGCATATGCATAATTAAATTAACAGTCATTCACAGGGACATAAGAGCTGGTTAGCAGTAATACATATTAATTTTTTGCTAGCAGCAATGCAAGGTTATATGATGCAGCACTTGTGTACCCCTTTTGTATAACAATATAAATATAGACAGCAGTTAAAAAAAATTCTGTTCTACTTGGCAGCAGTAGATAAACTAATTAAATCAGAGTTTATAAATACAAGTAAGGACTTTGCCAGCAGCAATATAGGACATTATAAAACAGTAGTTATCAACCAGTAAATATAGAAAGCAGTTAACAAGCAATTCTGCTCTATTCAACAACAGCAGAAAAGCTAATTACATCAGAGTTTGTAAATACTTATAAAGACTTGCCAGCAGCAATATAAGACAACATTAAAACAACAATAATCAGCCCCTTTTGTTAGCACTTTTGGAGGGGGGTACATTTAACCCTAGTCCTTTATTGTTCTCTATGTGGATGTTGTGTCTTTAAGAGCCAATTACTGGCTTTTAAGGGAGGGTGACAATATGAGAAATATTCTCCTGGTAAGGGTAAGCATTCAGGTGGCCTTGCATTAGCCTTATTTTGTATGATAATGAATTATCATGCTAAGAAATGGAGTCCAAAATAAATCCGATTTCTGGCTTTTAACTGACGACTTATATATGTCTAAAAGATCCTCAGGTAAGGAAAAGCACTTGGGTGGTGCTATAATAAACCTTTAAGCACTTATTAATGTTCTATAATGAACCTTTAAGCACTTATTAATGGTCTATAAAGAACCGGCACTCATAGGGCGGTATATTTTATAAAGCCATTTCCTACCTTCCGTAGTGGAGTTAGACTTGTTACTGTATCCACTGGTAAGGGTGGGCGCTTAGGTGGCGCTGTATCTAACTTTATTGCATATTTGGTGCCCAATAAAGAATGGGGACGCTAAATAGCTACTGTAGTTCTGCAGCCGTTTAGTATCTTTTAATAGTAGTGTTTTAAAGTTTTAAAATATATTAAAGGAAGGATTAAGCTCTTTGGAGAGGTTGCATAAATCTCTTATATCTATAAGTATTTTGAAAAAAAAAAGCAGTCAAAAACAAAACAGTCACCACCGAGAAATCTCTGAGAGTTGGATTTATTGGGGATATCGCCAATTACGGCTTGCTATTCTTCCGGCGGCAAAAACTCTAGATCTACACAAGATTCAGTCAGTGCAAAAACGCTGCTTGGAGCTCATTTAGCATACCTAATCTAATAGAACCCCTGAGAGATTCATGGTGGAACTGGCCCTGTTCAGATGAGGATCAATTGGCTTAATTAGAAGCACGGTTAATAGGTGTGTGGCCAACTATGTGTCTGATACTCTGCCGCAAGTATTTACTATGGGCTAAAAAAGGCACAAAATAGACACCTTAGCTGATTGTACCTTAACCATGATACATGCAGCCTTTAATCCAAAACAGTAAGCGTGATTCACTTACAATATTCCCTAAGGGCATAAACTTAGATTCTGCGCTTATTAACAGGCGCGAGTATAACGCCTTGTAAATTTTAGTTCAACGAAAGATTACAGTTGCAGTGTATGCTTAGAACATAGGCATAGATTCTGGGCATCTTTGAATGGCGCGAACTAGTCACATCAATTTTAAACTACCTGTATTGTAGTAATTTCTAGGAGCACATTGTGAGCTGTTTTGCGGCTTAATTAAAGATACGCCGAAGCAATATTCATCAACAGACAGACCACCAAAATAAAACAGCTAAGAAGGTACACTATGTGACAAAAAACAGGCCTAGAAAGCGATCATAGCAGCAACAGGACCAATACAGTTAATTAGGCGCAATGATCAGATATATGAAAAATAAAACAACAAGAGAAGCATTCAGTATTGTGAGCAACAGACAATTTAACAAAAAAGAAAAAAGATTTCATACCACAGAGGTAGATGTTGGGCAAGGAACAGACAGCAGCCAGGGCTTATCCCAAGTCCTAAAGGAAGTGCCCCCACTAAACCCAAGGTATTTATGGGAGTTCAAAAGAGTAAAAAGGGGAAGGGGAGGGCAAAAAGGGGAATAATCGGTAAAGGCAGGAGGGGCAAGAGGCAGCCGACTGCAGATTAAGGCAGTGGTCAGTTAATAGCTTTAGTCAAGGTAGGGAATTGTAGAGAGGTGAGAATAGTATGGTGAAAATGACAGAGTGGTAAGAAGGTATGGATTGAGACAGATATAAGAGTAGAGGATAGAGAGACTGTCAGGCAGTGGTGAGTAGATAGGAACTAAGGATCTAAGCAAGGGACAGATACTGGAGCAGTTAATGAAAAACAATCAGCTAGGCTAAGTCTAGTGGTAGAATGGAATAGAATAGGGGCTAGAAGGTGTCTGTAGTCTGTAGATATGAAGGGGAAAAGAAAAAGAGAGGACTAGAGAGTTGTCTGTGGACAGTAGAAATGAAGGAAAAAACAAAAGAGACAGCTAAATAGCACTTCTGGGACTACTGAAGTTAAGAACTGAGGTAAGGAGTTGATCATGAGAAAAAAAGGGTAAGAGTAGAAAATGTCTGGAATTAGGGTGCCATCTAGTGGGAAATTCAAGTATCGCAAGCTTGACTGAGAAGGAGTAAAAATGGTAGACTACAGTTGTAAAGTGAGAAAAAAAAAGAAAGACAAGGGGGGTATCTATACAGGTAGTAACTATACAGCTGTAAAGTGAGAAAAAAAAGAAAAACAAAGGGGGTATCTATACAGGTAGGAGAGGTGAGATAGTGAAGGTAGTGCAGAAGGGGAAGCAAAGGCTGCTGGCTGTCCTAGCTCAGGCCTGGGTATAACATTTATATTTTGGTACAGTCAATAGAAAGTCTTTCTTGTTGGAATTATTCAGCAGACATACTTTACTGTTTTCCTTGAAAGGGGATTGTAGGATTGTTTTGCATTTAGTTGACCCACCGATATTTGGAGAGGGTTCTTAGCTTCCTGCTGACTAGCACTAGAAGCCCAGGATGAGTATAGTAATTTACTGTTTTCCTTGAAAGAGGATTGTAGGATTGTTTTGCATTGAGGTGACCCGCCGATATTTGGAGAGGGTTCTTAGCTTGAAACCAGTCAGAAATTATCCACAAAAAATAGCGTAATGAAATCTTTAATATCCGCTTTCATCCAGAGACTTCTTCAGAATACAAAGTAATGAAAGCACAAACAATAAATACCTCGCCAAATGGTTACTTAATCAAACAATTAGTCAATTAGTTAAAATACTGATTGCTGACAACCCCTATTGTCACTTAAAAAAAGAGGAAGTAACAATGTTTTTGTCAATGTTTAATATAGTACTCTTTAAAAAACACTTAATGTTGGTAGCTTCGTTCAAGCCGGGAGCTTGGTCTGCCCTCAATTTAATTTGCCAGAGGGTCTCCCTTTGCTCAACAAAGTTTTTAAAATCCCCACCCCTAAGATCTGATTTAACTACTTCAATAACCGTAAATAAAAATTTTTTAAAATTTTTACAAACAAGAGAATGTTTAAATAAGGCACTAGTTTCGTCATGAGTTTTAATACTGTATACATGCTCCTGAATGCGGGTTTTAAGACACCTAGTCGTCATCCCTACATAAAATGCAGGGCAGGTACTACACAAACTGATATAAACAACCCCCCTAGTAGAACAGGTGACGTGTCCAGGCACCTGAAAGGTCTGATCAACACTGTCAATAGTAATAACCGGTCCTTTAGCAATAAATCTACATGCATTACAATTGTTACAGGTAAACATGCCATTAGCTAAAGACTTGTTACAATCTTGTTTAAAGTGATTGTTTTCCAAAGCTTTCTTAATATTGTAAGTGTTCCTAAACACGAAATTCGGTTTACCACCTAAAACCTTGAAGATATCGTGGTTACCCTGTATAATCCTCCAATTCTTTTCTAATATTTTTCTAATGTGTCCACTATCAATACTCATGTCTAACGAACAAACCGTTTTGTTGAAACAATTTGATTCTCCTGAGTTGTTGCTGGAAAAAACTGCACTGTTAGTTTCAAGATAATCTAAAAGTGCTGGATAATGTGATGACCGTTTGTCTAAGACCTCATTAGCAATATCATTTAATAGTTGCAAGGGATACCCCCTTTTGTAAAACATGTATTTGATAAAATCAAATTCATCTACAAGATCTTTTCCATTAGATGTCATCCTGCACGCCCTGATGAACTGTCCCTTGGGGATATTTCTGATGGTGTGTCTAGGGTGGGCACTTGAAAAATGAACGTAACTGTTGGTAAAGGTCTCTTTACGGTATATTTTACTGTGGAATTTGTTTTCAGTAAAATCCCACCAAAAGGAAACATCTAGAAAGTTGATAACCAGGCCTGAACATCCTAAGGTGAACTTTAGGAAACATCCTAACTTATTAATTTCCATAAGAAATTCATCTATCTTGTCATGACTTCCTTCAATAATAAAAATTAAATCATCTACAAACCTGTAGTATAATAAAATGTGGAATTTAACTTTCAACAAACTCAAAAACGTGTCCTCCCACCAAGACATAACAAGATTTGCATATGCTGGAGCAGCTGGAGACCCCATTGCCACACCCCTTTTTTGTCTATAAAAGGTATCCTTAAACAAAAAATAGTTGTTTTGTAACAAAATGTCAATAAATCTACAAATAGTGGAAATTTGACCAATATTGTTCTCACTGTTGCTACATAATATAGTGCGAATAGCATCTACCCCTTCTTCATGAGGGATGCATGTAAACAAAGACACAACATCTATCGTAAAAATAGTATGCTTATCTGGATCAAAGACTTTAGAAATGGCAAATTGATTTAATTTATTGAGAAAATGCCATGAATCCTTAAGAAAAGATTCTTGTTTAGACATTAAGGGACTTAGTGTAGCATCAATAATAAGTGAAATTCCTTCGGTGACAGAAGGTGGGGAAGACACAATCGGCCGAAATGGTGGATCAATATAACTTTTATGTGTTTTCGGAATGCCGAAAAGAACACCAATTCTAGGATTTTCAATGACACAAAATTCATACACATCAAAATCAATTTCGTTTGACATCAAAGCCGCATATAAAAATGAATGTATTAATCTCTGTTTACTCCTAATGTCATAAAGTGTGATAACCTCATATTCATCTTGATTTTCCAACAATTGTAACATTTTCAAATTGTATGAATCCTGTGTCATGATAACAATATTCCCACCCTTGTCACTTCTCATAAATCTAAGTGTTTTGTTCTTTTGACGTAACTGATTAAAGGCCTTCCTCTCTTTAAAATTTAAATTGTGCTCCTGTCGGCCAATCTTACTTAGAGAACCCTCAACCTCCTGCAAACATGCTTCATCAAAGAGTTTTAAAGTATGAACTAAAGGGGGTTTATAACTTGAAGATTTAGTAAGTGCTTTACTAAAAACTGGAGTATCATGCAATATGTAGGATAAATTCATTTTCCTTACAAATTTCTTAATGTCTATAACAGTCTTACCAAAATCAGCTTTGTTCGTAGGAACAAAATTGAGACCTAAACGTAAAACACTTAGTTCATCATGTCCAAAGTTGGTGTCAGTTAAATTGATGATGTCAAAATTATCTAGTTTACAAGTTAAATTTCGTCCCCTGAGGAGTTGGAGCTCAAAAATGTCCGACTCCTCGTGAACACTGTTTTCTTCACGGTGGAAGTTTTCTTCCCTAAAAAAGAAGAATTGTTATTAGAGGCAACAGTAGGAGCGTCATTGCTAGTCTTGGAGACAGTCTCATTGTTCCTGGTCTTGTTAGGTTCGGTGTCTAAAACGTTACTGTCAGAGTGGATAGTATTACCCGTTGGTTCAGAGTGGTCAACAGGAACAGGCTGACGGCTAGTATCAGTCCCTGTGTCAAAGTTAAAAGCTGGGAGAGTGCCTTTCACTTTAGAAATTGGACCAACAGCGTGTTCCTTGTTATTAACAACGGAACTGTAGTGTCTCCTGTTAGTGACCTGAGAAGATACTACTTTGCTGTTGTAATCTTTGTTACTAGGTGCAAAGTATGTATATGCTGAGTTAGTTTTATAAGCAGAAATGTCCCGCTGTAGTATAACATGCTTCCTGTTAGTAATCTCAGCGGAATGCCTTTCAACTTCCTCAAATAATGTTTTTAAAAACTCTGAGTTGTTAGTGCTAACAAGTTCACTTTCTAACTGGTTAATCTCCTCCATTAAACTCGAAATTTTGGCAGAGTTATTGTCAATGAGTAATTTCAAAAAGGACATACCTGCCTCATTAAAAAATGAAACCAGTATGCCGAACATGGCATCGCCAACCTGAACGCCGTTGGGACATTTGAAAAATCTCAGTCCTTTCGGCATGATTTTTAACTCAATGCAGCGCTCGAAGTAACAGTTCTCCACAGATAAAGAACTAAACCTTTTCAACAACTTAGTTAAAATGTCACGCTTTCTAATAACTTCCCCTTCGCAATAAAAGTGTTGAGTAGAAAACTTCGCAAAAGGGTTGTTCAATGGTTTCAGTAGTGATTTAACACCGGAACTGCTAACCCGATGTTGATGTAAAGGTACGCCGTCATCCGTTACCTTCGGGTTGGTGAACCTGCCATTCGGCTCCACCTCAATGATGGTATCAAGTTCCTTGAAGGAATTACAAGGACTAGATGTGTTCGCCGCTTCCGTAGATAAAGTGTTCGCTTTAGTTACTAGATACTTGAGAGACTTCTGTATATCCACGAGTGTGGAAATAAGCAAGTTGTTAACCTCCCTGTTAGAGTCACCGCCTGGAATAGGGTATGTGCTCATGTTCAGTAGTTGTTCGTCAATTTCCTCCTCCATGATGGTAAAACGTAACAAAACAGTCAAAATACCACTAAAAAACCAACGCCAAAAATGAAAGCAGGAGCAGGAAACCAGTCAGAAATAATCCACAAAAATAGCGTAATGAAATCTTTAATATCCGCTTTCGTCCAGAGACTTCTTCAGAATACAAAGTAATGAAAGCACAAACATTAAATACCTCGCCAAATGGTTACTTAATCAAACAATTAGTCAATTAGTTAAAATACTGATTGCTGACAACCCCTATTGTCACTTAAAAAAAGAGGAAGTAACAATGTTTTTGTCAATGTTTAATCTAGTACTCTTTAAAAAACACATGCCGAAAGGACTGAGATTTTTCAAATGTCCCAACGGCGTTCAGGTTGGCAATGCCATGTTCGGCACACTGGTTTCATTTTTTAATGAGGCAGGTATGTCCTTTTTGAAATTACTCATTGACAATAACTCTGCCAAAATGTCGAGTTTAATGGAGGAGATTAACCAGTTAGAAGGTGAACTTGTTAGCACTAACAACTCAGAGTTTTTAAAAACATTATTTGAGGAAGTTGAAAGGCATTCCGCTGAGATTACTAACAGGAAGCATGTTAAACTACAGCGGGACATTTCTGCTTATAAAACTAACTCAGCGTATACATACTTTGCACCTAGTAACAAAGATTACAACAGCAAAGTAGTATCTTCTCAGGTCACTAACAGGAGACACTACAGTTCCATTGTTAATAACAAGGAACACGCTCTTGGTCCAATTTCTAAAGTGAAAGGCACTCTCCCAGCTTTTAACTTTGACACAGGGACTGATACTAGCCATCAGCCTGTTCCTGTTGACCACTCTGAACCAACGGGTAATACTATCCACTCTGACAGTAACGTTTTAGACACCGAACCTAACAAGACCAGGAACAATGAGACTGTCTCCAAGACTAGCAATGACGCCCCTACTGTTGCCTCTAATAACAATTCTTCTTTTTTAGGGAAGAAAACTTCCACCGTGAAGAAAACAGTGTTCACGAGGAGTCGGACATTTTTGAGCTCCAACTCCTCAGGGACAAATTTAACTTGTAAACTAGATAATTTTGACATCATCAATTTAACTGACACCAACTTTGGACATGATGAACTAAGTGTTTTACGTTTAGGTCTCAATTTTGTTCCTACGAACAAAGCTGATTTTGGTAAGACTGTTATAGACATTAAGAAATTTGTAAGGAAAATGAATTTATCCTACATATTGCATGATACTCCAGTTTTTAGTAAAGCACTTACTAAATCTTCAAGTTATAACCCCCCTTTAGTTCATACTTTAAAAATCTTTGAAGAAGCATGTTTGCAGGAGGTTGAGGGTTCTCTAAGTAAGATTGGCCGACAGGAGCACAATTTAAATTTTAAAGAGAGGAAGGCCTTTAATCAGTTACGTCAAAAGAACAAAACACTTAGATTTATGAGAAGTGACAAGGGTGGGAATATTGTTATCATGACACAGGATTCATACAATTTGAAAATGTTACAATTGTTGGAAAATCAAGATGAATATGAGGTTATCACACTTTATGACATTAGGAGGAAACAGAGATTAATACATTCATTTTTATATGAGGCTTTGATGTCAAACGAAATTGATTTTGATGTGTATGAATTTTGTGTCATTGAAAATCCTAGAACTGGTGTTCTTTTTGGCATTCCGAAAACACATAAAAGTTGTATTGATCCACCATTTCGGCCGATTGTGTCTTCCCCACATTCTGTCACCGAAGGAATTTCACTTATTATTGACGCTACACTAAGTCCCTTAGTGTCTAAACAAGAATCTTTTCTTAAGGATTCATGGCATTTTCTCAATAAATTAAATCAATTTGCCATTTCTAAAGTCTTTGATCCAGATAAGCATACTATTTTTACGATAGATGTTGTGTCTTTGTTTACATGCATCCCTCATGAAGAAGGGGTAGATGCTATTCGCACTATATTATGTAACAACAGTGAGTACAATATTGGTCAAATTTCCACTATTTGTAGATTTATTGACATTTTGTTACAAAACAACTATTTTTTGTTTAAGGATACCTTTTATAGACAAAAAAGGGGTGTGGCAATGGGGTCTCCAGCTGCTCCAGCATATGCAAATCTTGTTATGTCTTGGTGGGAGGACACGTTTTTGAGTTTGTTGAAAGTTAAATTCCAACTTTTATTATACTACAGGTTTGTAGATGATTTAATTTTTATTATTGAAGGAAGTCATGACAAGATAGATGAATTTCTTATGGAAATTAATAAGTCAGGATGTTTCCTAAAGTTCACCTTAGGATGTTCAGGCCTGGTTATCAACTTTCTAGATGTTTCCTTTTGGTGGGATTTTACTGAAAACAAAATCCACAGTAAAATATACCGTAAAGAGACCTTTGCCAACAGTTACGTTCATTTTTCAAGTGCCCACCCTAGACACACCATCAGAAATATCCCCAAGGGACAGTTCATCAGGGTGTGCAGGATGACATCTAATGGAAAAGATCTTGTAGATGAATTTGATTTTATCAAATACATGTTTTACAAAAGGGGGTATCCCTTGCAACTATTAAATGATATTGCTAATGAGGTCTTAGACAAACGGTCATCACATTATCCAGCACTTTTAGATTATCTTGAAACTAACAGTGCAGTTTTTTCCAGCAACAACTCAGGAGAATCAAGTTGTTTCAACAAAACGGTTTGTTCGTTAGACATGAGTATTGATAGTGGACACATTAGAAAAATATTAGAAAAGAATTGGAGGATTATACAGGGTAACCACGATATCTTCAAGGTTTTAGGTGGTAAACCGAATTTCGTGTTTAGGAACACTTACAATATTAAGAAAGCTTTGCAAAACAATCACTTTAAACAAGATTGTAACAAGTCTTTAGCTAATGGCATGTTTACCTGTAACAATTGTAATGCATGTAGATTTATTGCTAAAGGACCGGTTATTACTATTGACAGTGTTGATCAGACCTTTCAGGTGCCTGGACACATCACCTGTTCTACTAGGGGGGTTGTTTATATCAATT